>NC_081412.1:334067523-334322523 GCF_030272615.1 Cryptomeria japonica
AATACATCTGTCGGGAAGGCTTCTATACCATTCCCCTGCATCCTCTGTCAAAGACTGAACCAACAACTTCATGAATACGTCTTCATGAGGAATCTCAAATTCTTTGATGATATTTTTTACATTAATAATATGCTGCTCTGCTGAATCAACTCCATTTCCTGAAAATTTTGGGATTGCTAATCTCAAATCATTAGTGATCTGATTTGGGTAACTAACAATGCCGGTGAAATCCAATTGTCTGTACCTTTCAATGATTAAGGGTTGCCTGCCAACATGATGGTTGCTTTGATTGTTCATAATTCCACTATTGTTGCCATAGTTTCAGTTATTACCATTGTTTCCACCCCCATTATTATTTCCATTATTGTTACCATTATTCCTAACTCCACCATTGCCACTTCCATAATTGCCATTGTTACCTCTATTTTGTCCATTATTTTGATTGATGCCACACCCATTATTTCCTACATGGTTACCCCTATTTGTGTTAATCCGGTTCCCATAATTTTCCTTGTCTCCATTCCTTCTTCCATCCTCCTGCCTCTCTTCACTTTGATCCCTATGCACATCCCTCCATCTTCTATTTTCACTCACCAACGGGTTGTCATAAGTTACAAAAGGCTGGTCCATTCTTCTCATATTAGGGGGACTATATTTTGGAACTACTTGTCCACTTTTTTCACCTCTCTCTTCTCCTACCTTATTTGTCTTGGGGCTTGAAATATTCTTTCTCTCTATTCCTAGTTTTTGTAACACCCAATCTGGTTGCCTTTTAAGTGCCTTCGCCATCTTGGCATCCTCAGCATTCATATCAGCCATCTTAAGAATACGATCATCCCACTATTTTTCTTCCTGTTCCTTAGCATTCATGATCTCATCATGGCTATGTCTATTATCCTTTGAATTTATTTTATAAAAAGGATTTTCCTCTCTATTCTCAGATTTTCCAGCAGATGAAGAATCTTCCTCCCTACTAGGAAATCTCTTTTATCATTCAAATGCCATGTTTGATTTTTTCCCTTTGTTCCTTTTCTTGGGACTCAACTGAACAAGATCTTCTTGTCCTTTGTCCAGAGACCTTCTTCCCTGCATAAATCTTAATGACAAATTTCTAGGAGTTTCTTTTATTTTCTCAACATACCAATTGTTACTCATGTATTACATGTAGAGTCACCACCTCCTAAGAGGAATAATATCTTTTACTAATCTTCTGGGCTCTTTCCTCTAAGAGAGTCTGAAATGAAACCACCAAAAATTTTGAATACTTCTTATCACAAGTTCCCCAGCAAAGTCACCAATCTATTGGTTCCCAAAACCACAAATTGGAAAACTTAAGGGTTTGCCAAATCCTCAACTAATCCAACCAGCCTTGGCCAACGAACACGTATGGTCGAAGACCAAATCCCTCTGCACTTAAGGCTTCACTAGACCTGGGTGGGTATACCTCTTCCTCTCAAGCACAAAAGAGATTTTTTAAACTGGATTTAAGCCTTTTAGCAAATTACAAAAACTAGCAAATTGTTGTTCTGCAATTTATGCTTTATTATGTGATTTAAGTAAATGCCTTTGAAAAGAAATGAAAATGATTATAATAGTATTTTGAGAATGAGAATGCTTTCAGGACTTAAAAGAAATATGTAAAGATCAGTTCATATAGAATTGAGGGAGAATATTTCTATATTAAGGACCTTGAACGCATGACCAACCAGAACCTTAAAAGATAAATAGCAAACCAGTGCCTCTATCCAGGGGTATTTATGACACTTTGTGGACGGAAAATCCTATCAACTCATGAGACAATATTAATCATCAACTATGAAGGTTTCAGTATGTGCTACACAATAATGAAGAACCCAATCTCATGTTTAATGTAACAACATGTGATGGCACATCATAGCAAATCATATGACAGATTTATCAAGAGGACAAAATAACTCATCAACACAAAAGTATGCACAATACTTAGGAAAAGAAACAATGAACCTTCATATATTAATCCTTAAAATATGATTGCATACGCAAGCTGCACTTGAAAATACTCCATTATAGTCTATTTGCATAAAAAGATACCTCTTTGTTCTATAGACTTCCCTAATACATATAACTTGCAGTCCTGCCAGGTAATATGTCTTTTCTGAATACTAGATGCCTTTACATACAAAATGACTCATTATAAATATATATGATAAGAGATACGAATGGAAGGACATACCCTTCTATTATCCTAACAAATAACTAAACAACAACTAAACAGCTTAACTAAATCATCAATTACATTACAAAAACTAAAACAATGAACTAAGACTCTCGATCCAGCTGCTGTCCACACTTCTGAATATGCCGCAAATAGCCCGCATCCTTGTAGGTTGTAGTGTTGAAGATAGCATCTTTGGCTGCATTCTTGATCATGTAAAAGTTCTTGAGTTGGTCGGTTGTGTCATTCATATCAAGGATATCTATTTTGGCAATGCCTTGGGCTGCACTAAGTAAAGACTTACACTCAGAAAGCCATATGGTCTTATCTTCAATTACCCCTGCATCGTCTACCAAGCAGGGAACCCCACGCTGAACAATTTGTTGGCACTCATCAAATTCAGATTTTAATTCCTTTGTGAATTCATCATGTGTGACAAGAAAACAGTGAACCTTCTTCTTTACTTTTTCCCTGGTCGATGCATCTTGTAGTAACAAGTTAATTCTATCTCGAATTTTGGTGTTTGAGACCATATTGTCCATGTTCCTCTAATATACTTCCCAAAACTCATCCAATGCCTTCTCCATATTGTCATATCTTTTACTCAGCAAAACACAAGCAGTGTTAACCCTGATGCTCTTCATCTCCCTCTTCAACTTAGTATGCTCATAAGCTAATTTTTGAAATTTCTTCTTCCATTGACCTCCTGAATCAGTAATTTGAGGGATTGGATGCCCACTCCTCTTAAGGGTTTCTTCATATAAGGCCTTATATATATTCTTCTCTGCTATCTCATGTTTCATCTGGGCCTTGTTGAATTTTGAAATATTAATACCTATGTCAGTCGTGACCATAGGATGTAACTCTCCAACTTTCAGGGTCATCATGTGACCCAAATATTTATCCACATCTATGATTTTTGGCCTTTTATGGGGGGGGGTATAAGGCCCACAACAATATTTCTTCCTCATTTGGATCATACCTTGATCCAATAAAAATATCTTTTACTCCTTGGATATTCAATTTCATGTCCTTATTGTTTGAGTGCAGCAAAGAATCAAAGATAAACGAGGCACTCAGGTCCCAACCTGGAAACACAATTATTCCAGCCTCTACTAGTAGTTGCCTCCCCTTTTGTGGGGTCATATTCTCAACTTCCGTATCGATATCTTCCTTCAACCTCTTCTTCATTTCTGCCTCATTCTCAGGGGTAATATTTGGCACTGCTTCCCTTAATTTCTTACCCTTGAAATGGTACATGAATGATTTGAACTCCTTAGACTTTATGAATTGATCGTCTGATACAAAAGAAACATGCTTTGTCATTCTTTCATCTATTTCTGCCTTCAATGCGATGATGAGCTTATCCTGTGCTTCTGGATCCTTTTCTTTCTCAGGTGCCCAAAGCTTAGAAATTACTTCGTTCTCCCCTGAATCACTTTGGGCTGGTTCTTCCTCCACGTTTTCTAATCTCTACCTTCTCTCCTCTAGTTTCTTCTCCAAGGTCTCCATAACATCCACAAGTTGTTCCACCTCCTTATTTCCACACATGTCTTTAAATTCATTCTCCTAATGAAAATAATCTCCCAACTCTTGCCTCTTCCTGCTTGTATGGATGTAACCCTCAGGATCATAATGCCTTCTAGACATGCACTGGAACAAGTTGTACTCATCCACCAACTCCCTATCAATAACTTCATATGCTCTGGTAGATACAACTTTAAAATCCTGGAAATGAAGTGTAATAGGGGGGAAGGCTTGCTTGTGTGCACCTCCAAAATGCTTGGCATTACAGACACTTAATTGCCTTACAATTTCCAAAAAAACAATCCTGTTTGGTGTAGGATTTGGTAACACATAGGGATAACCCTCAAATCCATAGCATCGAACAAAAGTGAAGTTTTGGCATGAGTACCAATCACCCCAATTGTGATTAACCTTTGGATTTTTGTGCTCATGAGGCCTAAGAAACTGCTTGACATCCTCAGAAAATGATCCCTACAGAGGCTCACCAAAGAGAAAGAAAATTGGTTTAACAAAGAATTCCTCAAATTTGAGGTAATGAGAATTCACATATCTATAATCCCAGAAAGAAACCCACAACTGCACTGGCTGATCCTATCCATTCTTCCCTACTGTATTTACATTCAAACCCTTTGACCATAATCCCTTGAATCTCCCATAAAATAAAATAATATGCATTAACAACGAATAATGCTTGAAATGCTTGTCTGGATTATCTTTCAAGTTCATGAAGCCTTCATGTAGTTTTTCCACCAGGTATGAAGCAAAATCAAAAGCTCTAGACTCATGTCTCTGGATATTTGCTGCTAAAACCAATGGTCCTATGTTTGCCACATCAGGAGCTTCAACTCCTCCCACCTGGCCACAAGCCATATATGTATACTGTAGATACTTCTTGAAAATAGTCATATCATAAGGAGGACCATCTTCCTCCGTTAACCTCCCCTTCTCCACTTTGTGGATAGCGAGGTTCCAACCCTAATATGTAGTATCCATTTTTCTGTATTCTTCTTCCAAATCCACAAATGATAAAGGCACATTTGCCTCTAGATCCACTACAAAAAATTCTTGAATTGTAGCTACTGCAAAGTGAACAAAGGTAGTCCCATCGGGCAACAAAATTCATCATTTGTTTGCATCATAATGTTTTACTAGGAGCTTCAATAAGTCAATATTTACAAAGACATTAGGTACCACGAGTTTACCTAAATTGGTGTTCCATGGGTTTGAAATTGGCATAGGCTCATCCCTGCGGAGGTAATGAAAAAGAAACAACTTGTGCCCATGCACTGTTGTGAGTACATCTCCAATCTCTTTGTATCTGTCCTCCAGCTGGTCGTGAATAGGCAAATTCACCTTAGCTCTGCGTGACCTAGCTCCTAGAGAGCCCATCTAATCTATCATATCTTGGTTTAGTTTTATTCGAGCCTCACTTCCCTTTTGAGCTTGACCCTTCCATCTCTGTAAATTTATTTACTCTATGCTCAGCAACTCAGAATATTTATCAATAAACACCTGATATCTTTTTGCAATAGCTCTGTGCGAAATGTTGTTATGCAACACTGATTATATATCCCAGGGAGTCCACTCTCGTACTTAATTACCATAATATTGATGGATTTTCTTCATGTGGCGATGAGCCTACTCAATAGATGCATTTAATTGAAGACATTATGTCAGTTTTTCACATCAAGACCTCCAACGGCTAATCGGCAAGACTTTTCCCGATGATTCAATTGTTTGGCGCTGTTTGTTATGACTTTACCACTTTTCACCTTCTGATTAGCAGAAGCTATCCTGACTGACTTATCAAGTCTTGAGATAGCAATTTTTCTCTTATCCCAATGGTTCACTTTATCTCGATGAGCACTCCTTCAGTTTCGGCTATGCTTTTTGTTTTAATGCTCCATCGGCATCACTCTCCTTGATGCCTTCGCCTTCGGTTTTCTTTTACTTAACACATCGGGTATCGGCATATTTCATTTTATGTTCCTCTGATGCCCCAATGAGTCCTCACTTAATGTTTACCTTATCGGTATAGTTTACACCAATATCCTCGTAGGCGCTTCTATCTTCATCGGGGGTCGGAATAGCCTTTTTCTATTCCTCCCGAAGTCCCGATAAGTCTCTGATGCACCTTTATGCTTTATACCTCCGAGTCTGTTTTATCGGTATAGGTAATACCAATACTTCCGCCCTCTGATTCTTCAAATCATCAAGGATCGACCTAATCATTTTTGGACTACTTTGATATGGTCCTTTTTCTGATGGGCCCGCCTTCGGCTCCCTTCAGCCATCGGGTATCGGGATAGACTTTTCTCATTACTTCCAATCTCCCGATACTATAAGTCCATGATCCACTTTGCCTTATCATTACAAGTTACACCGATGGCTTCATAGGTTATCGATATAACAATTTCTATGTTTTTCCGATAAGCCAATATATGCTGATAGAAAACAATCGCCTTCTGCTTCATCGGAACAAGCTATCCTGATGGTATGATTTTTTCAAGAGTGCGCACCATGCTTAGTATTTTTTCTTAAAGTGCTCCAATGCATCTGCCTTTTGTTTTATCGGTATAAGACATGTCCATAATCCTTCTTTTTCTCACCAATGCTATTTCATTGGGATTACTTATGCCGATAATTGAAATTTTGCAATCCAGCACAAATGAGCCATCCATCCTGAATATTGGTGATCCCAAATTTTCCCATAGGGTCTGATACATACTAGAAGACAATCCTAGATCATACCATAATGACTTCTCTGCTAACAAATGTTTCCATAATGGATTCCTTGTGTAGTCCATACTTAGTGCATGCCCTTAGTGTGCCCACGTGATACCTTGATACTCCTGAAACAACTGTTCTTTTTAGAGAACTTTACCTATGCTAATAAAGTTCCTGCACATACAAACCAGCAATAAATGCTCATATGATAAAAGAAAAAGGCCTCCATATAGCATAAAATATTTTCTAAAAATATGTGCTAACAGAGGGTTTAGCCGACCTTATTGTCAAGGTTGATGAATTATATAAATAGGTGATATAGTCAAGTAAATTAGGTATAAAGGTTGTGTCTACATTATTAGAGAGTGGTGTATGTGTGATCAAGTTATTCATCCTTTGGTATTGTATTGAGAAGAGATTGATGTTGCAGAGAAGACAATTGTGCTTAACCATAACTATCACACCAGGCATTTGGAGATGTTATTATTACAGTTCATTCTTTTTGGATTGTAGTTCAAATCTTGTTGTAAGTTAGTGAGACTTCCCTGAGAATTGTAGCCTTCTGGGTCATTTTTTTTTTTAGCAGTGAGCTTTAGGCAGTGTGCCTGAATGCATGTGCATTTCCTATTTTAATATTTACACATACTACTAAAAAGTATCATCTTATTGTGGGTAGTTTCCCACCATGGTTTTTCTCTTAACCAAGTTTTCCACGTCAAAATCTTGGTGTTTTGTGTTATGTTATCAATTTTCTTATCTTTGTTGTTGTTGTAGTTTATCCGATCTGTTTTGTGATTAAGTTTGTAGATCTGGTGAAAACTGATTCACCCCCCCTCCCCCCTCTCAATTTTTCCTGATTGTTATTGCCAACACCAACTATCAATTAACTTAGGATTTATTTGGCTCTGACATATCAATAATTGAAGAAATCCATAAAAAATATTATGAGTTGTAGCAACAAAGAGATGATATCATTCCTCCTTTGGGTCAACTGCAAAACATGAGTAGTGAAAGCATATCGATTATGAATTGTGCTCTTTCCAAAGCTTTATAGTTCAATCATTCTAACCTCGATTCAATACAAGAAGCAGAACAAATGCATGTGTCCCTGTAGGTACAGATTGAGTTCTTGACATAAGTTATCTCACATTGGGATAAGCATAAAGATTATTGGATCACATATGTTCAAAAGATTAAGTAGTTCTCCAGTTAACTTTGGTTGTCTTCCTTAGGGGGAGTTAAGTTTATCAACATTTTTTTTTTTTTTTCCCTTTGTCATTGCTGTCAAAGGGCGAGCAGTACAATGACGTTATATTAGTTATGAAAAACTTTCAGAAAATTTTAGTTGTTTCAGTTGTTAGTTTTTTTAACTTTGGTTTTTATTTCAAGAACAAACCTATGCATTATTACTCTATGTTGCCATCAATGAAAATGGGGAGATTGTTGTCCTATTGTCATTGATGTAGTATGATCTGACATATATGTCATTGATGTGGTCCGGTCCAATATACACTATGGTCTAGTTGTCTGCTCTGGTATATTTTATGTGCAAAGTCTATATACTTATTTTTGCATTTATCTCATGCAATTTTGTGATCTAGTATGGCATCTTAGGTTTGGTCCCATCCCGAAATATTGAAGGAATGTTCTACAAGATAGGTTTTGGATCCGGTCCTATTTAGATATAAAGGAAGCGTATTTCACAAGGTATTTTAAACTCAAGATTGAAGCCAACATATTATGAAACTATTTTGCAGTTGCATGTGGATATAACGGTCTCATCCCTTCTCTAGTTGAGTCGACTTATCAAGTTTTTGGGTGTAGATATATAAACAATATTTTTTACAAGATATAGACATAGTTGTTGAAAAACAACTAATGTGTACATATTGAATACGCAAAATTTTTTATGAATGTGAATGTTGTTAGGTGGTATATGTACAATGGATGAAAAAGCATTTTATGTACTTCAACAGAACTGTGTCTCATGCATATGTTGGATGCAATTCTAGTAGCTCAATTTTATATTCTGGATATAAGACAATTATCCAACAGTGAGCCTTTTTGTATTTGGGCAGCGATCCCTCCAAGTAGTGAGCCACCCTTGTACTATGTAATCAGTTTCATATTACACTATACTTGAGAGTTCATCCTCTTCATGGTTTTTCCCATGTTGGGTTTTTCGTGTATAAATCTGGTCTTATGTATTTTGCATTAATTTCCTTTACTGCACATAAAGTATGTTATGTGATTGGTTAGTTAGAAGTTTTAATAAGTTCAAGGGAATACTGATTCACCCCTCCCCTCTCAGTATTCTATATATTCAACACCTTGGTCATATACTGTGAGGTGGTGACCTAAAAGATGACCCCAACATCATTCCCCTACATCATGCTATTCTTCTCTCCCCTTATGATTGAGTACCCTTTTCTTGTCTACTTCATTAACTACCTGGTATAGGGCTTGGAGGGAATATTGCAATAGGGTGCCCTTGATCAACACTAGGCCGAAGGTTAGGACCTTATCCTCCTTAGCCTCATGTGATCCTCAACTGATGGTTCTCAACCATCATCATGAGGTGCCCTCATAGTCCTTAACAATCTTTATGAGGGGCCATACCTAGTGAGGAGTCTTTCACCATTCCCCCTCCTTGCACTTCTTTCCTACCCTAATATAGCCAATTAATATAGGTATATAGTATTCATATCTTTTTAATAATTTATGCATTTATCAAAATATATATTTTCAATCATATATAATTATTATATACATAGAATTATATTGTTAAACTAATTCTACATGCAATGCATATATTGACAAACTAAATTATAAGGTGAATTATATTTAACTTTATATTTCAATTTAAATGCTATTTTTATTCTTTTGTATTTTAATATTATTATTATTATTTTTTATTATTAAATCTATTCCAAAGTGGGGACATTACATTTTATCTATCACTTGTACATAATTTTTATATCTCTTTTTTGGAAAGGAGTTTTATCCCACAAGGTTTTCTCCTTTTCTTCTTTTGTGAGAGATCAGTTGCGTGATTATTTGTGCATGGGTACCTAACATGGCCTAGTGGTCGGGACCCATTTATTGCATCGTCATATTAGTCTTGCATCATTTGTGTAATACTATCACTCCCTAAGTTGCAATTAAGCGGGTGGTGTTGGTGTGAATGAGGTCATATCCTTGTTAGCACCTTCAAATTTTGGCAAAATTTGAAGTTCCTACGATGAAAAAGTTGATTGCAACACTCAAAAGAACCCTTGAGAGTTTTTCCAAAGTAGCCTACTTTTAGGCAATTTTGAAGGTTCGAAAAAGATTTGTTGTCTACATAATTTCAAATCAGCTACAATAGCCATTTTTAAAGATTAATATTTCACTACCAGTTGAATGCCATGGAAAAAGGATTGATGCTAGCAATTTTCCACATCTTAATGTACCCTTGTGTCCATTTTTACAACCCCAGGACCTTGTTTGATATTTTTCTCAAAACAAAAGCAAAGATAGTTTATTGTGTTTTATTGATTACACAGTATTAAGTTTGTCAGTGGACTAATTTTGAAATATGATATTTTGGAACCAAGTGATTGTTAAAAGAAGTGGATTGGCTCCTGTGATTGTCATCATGTTCATGCACTCCCTTGTTTTCTTGCAGAGTCTCTAGGTAATGTTTGGTATCTTTTTGAAGCTAAAACCAAATGGTGTTTACAATGTTTTGTTGTCTACATGTTCTCGATAGTTTTAAAGTTGTCAAATTTGACCTTTAATATTTTGTAGATTTGATGGAGTTAGGAAAATCTACTTGGCACACGTTCTCTCTGTACCTAAATGAACCAATTCCCCCAATGGAAATTCTCCAAAGCAAGGTTTACTATTTTTTCAAGGAAGTGATTTGGCAAGGTTTAGAATAGTTCTGCATATGTAGTTTCAAAAAATGCTTAAGTGAGAAAATTTGAGCATTAATATTTTGCACCTTGGGTCAGGTCATGCAAATCGACTTGACAGTTTGATCATCATAACAATAGTCAACATGTTGTCAATTCCATGGCTCAAGGAGAATGTTTGGTCAATTTTTGAAAGCATTTTCAGAGGCCATTTGGGTTGTTTTGAGTATTAAGAAGAGATGTCAGATGTCAAATTTTATTGATTACACACTTTGTGTTTTTGATACAAAATTCATATTGGAGTGGTTGCAAGTTGGTTCCAAGGCCTAGTTGTTTGAAAGTGAAAAATTTCTTTGTTGGGCCCACAAGGGAACCCAACTTGCATTATGACATCGTAATGTTGTTACCAAATTGGTTTAAAAGGGTTAATTATTTAAATAATCTATGATTTAATTAATAATAGGCTTATGAACAAATGTAATATGGCCCTCCATTTAGTTTTCAAAGATTTGGTGAAAAGGAAAATCTATTCAAATCATTTTTAAAAATGGTTTAAATACATTGACACTTGAAGGTAAAATGAAGTATATTTAAATGATTTTAATAATGATTCAAATATATTTTAATGTTAATGCTCCTTCTATTTTTGAAATGCATCAATGTAATGATGGAGCCCACATAAATATTTCTCAAGTACAATACAGGAGTGCAAGGAAAACAAATGAGTTGCAAACAAAAATCATTTCTTAAAGTTTTGAGCACCCACAACCTCGTTGTTGAATCAGGGCAAATCAAAATTAGGTGTAGGCCTGCAAGGGAACTAGGAAATCTCAAAAAATGATATGATGATATGGGGAAAACATAACTCCACTTAGAGTAAAGTATGTTTGGGTTGTAGAGGTCTTAGGTTATGCCCTTCTGGTTATAATGATTTTAAAAGAGGGACCATGGGGTGGTGGGTGATGTCAAGAAGCATTTCTCAAATGAGAATAGTGTTGCAACACATTGCCTTGTTTGTAGAAATTTATCAAATGCATATCCCTTTGGATTTGTGGCTTTGTGGATATAGTTTTTACTCATCTTAATGAGGGTATTAACCATGTTTCTCAGATAAAAACCCTAGCTACCACATTGCAACAAATTCTAACTTCATTTCTGTAAATGTAAAAAAAGAAAAAATCATGAAAGAGTGTGTTGAGGGCATGGTTGCAGGTTCTCCTTTGGATAGCACACACTTAATGGTTTCTCTCACTACTCATAGGGCAAACAAATTTTAACACTGAAAAAAATAGGGCAAACAAATTTTAACACTGAAAAAAGGGTGATTCTTCAATATGGTACATTGCAATTTTGAAGTCCGATCTTAAGTGGAGCATTATGCTTGTTTGAGATGTGTTTTGAGGCTGCAATTTGGGTTTGTGAAGTAGTGACTATACACATGTTTTTGAGGCCTCTTTAAAAGGGCTTGCTAGAGACTAAATATTTTTAAGAGGAGGTGCGATCTATGGCAAGGCATGGTGATGAAGTGATTGATGAACTTGTAATATTTTTGTTACATGTCATTAGCAGACTACTTGTTGAATTTGATGTAGTAAATTCACACAATAATTTGACTAGAAGCTTATGATAAATTGAACTTGCACAATGAGTAGGAGTTGATTGTGTATGTGTATTCTACATTGAAACGTGCACATAAATTGGGGATTCTTGTGAATTAGATGCATTAGATTGTGGAATGATATCCTTACTTCTGTAGATGTTCCAATTGATATGGTTTAATGGAAGCATAGGAGCAACCCTTGTGCCATAGAATTTGCATATTTTTAGGCCTGCTTCAATGTGTGGGGATATTTTTCCTTTAAGAGTTGATATGTACCTAAGATTAATGTGTGAATTCCTCTAGTGGATTTGAAGCAAATATTACAGGCATCTCATGTAAATTTTTATTATGAAGACAAATTGACTGAAGAATGTGCAAAGGATAGCAGTATGGAGATAGAATAATACCTAGATAGTGAGAAATTGGAGCAAAGTGTAGTCAATAGAAGACTAGGTAAACAATTTTGTGCACAAAGTGAAAAAAATAAAATATTGTAGAGAAGTGTGCAACAAGCATCAAATACATTAGGAGGGAAACTTTATTTGCTAATGGGAAATTATTTTTTTATAGGCAAAGGGTAAAATGTTGTAATAAAGTGTCCTCACCAAAGAGTGAAACATTTTTCACTTAAAATGCATGAGTCTTTACTTTCACCCAAGTAAAACTACTTTCATGTGAACATTAAGATGAAAAGAAAAATGCAATTGCAACTATAGTTTTCATTAAGGTGGAAAATATATTTATAGGAGAAAAGTGGAAAGGGGGGACAAATATATTTGGTTACAAAATAAAGTGTAACAAATGTATTTCCACCAAGTAAAGTGTTTTCCAAGGAAAGGGTAGTTTTAATGATTAAAGAGCCCAACAAATAGAATACAAACACATAATATTTGTTGCACATAAATCGAAGAGAGGGGGTGAACTCACAAAGTTGGTTCCCACTTTTTGGTACATCCTGATTTTTGCTGAAATCATACATTTTTTAGAAAATATAATGATTTAAGCTTTAAGAGGTCCCATTTGAAGTAATTAATTGAAGAGAGTTAAATCAAAGTCTCTTAGATCAAAATTTCTTGGATAGAACCTCTCTACTTCTAAATCATATTTGCAATGGAGTCTCCTTTGCATCTATCAAATGCTGATAAAAAAACCAATTTTACATTAGCTTTTGGGGGTTCAAATTAATTCATTTAAAAGTTTTTTTTTAAATTATTTAGTCCCTATTATAAGCTTTCCAAATAGTATATCTTTTAATATATTTAATTTCATTAATATATTTTTATTTGATTTCTTATGAATGTAGGTTTTTCATTGAGCATGAACTTCTTTGTTCAATGCATTGGGAAAAATAATAAACTAACTCAAAAAAGTTCTGAAAAATATCTATGCACTAGGTATTGATGTTTTCTTTCTAACAAAAAAAATAAAATTGAATTTTGATATGTATAGAACAAGTTATGTGTTCAAACGTACACCTATATCTAAATTATAATTAGTCAAATTTCAAAACTTAATAAAATGAAAAATATTCAACATATCACTATCAAACCAACTGCATGCGTTGGGTATTGATGTTACAAACCAAAATTAAAAAGAATTAAGTTTTTATCATATATAGAAAAAAAATTATGCGTTTCGGGATACACATCACTCTTAAAAAATGTTGTTTGTTGTTAAAAACTACTTTTTGAGGGAGATGGAAAAATCAATAAAATTTTATCCAAACAAATTAAAAATATATATATTTAGAATCTAAAATCAAGATGCTAAAAATCACTCGTTTATATCATCTTCAAATTCTTAATGGTTTAAAAGTTATAGGTGTTAGAAAGTGAAGGTTTTTTTCAAAATATTCATCTAAGTGTCAAAGTTGGTCAAAAAGTGGGAACCAGTATTATGAGTTCACCCGAGGGTATTGAGGATAAAGATAATCGGAGGGAAATCTAAAAAATTGAAAAGGGGGGGAAAATTAAATATTCCAGAATCAGATGGAAAAGATGCTACCAAGTGTCAACATTAAAAGAAATTCAGAGACTTCTCTTCTATTTCTTCCTTTCTTTTTCTCATTGTAAATGGTTCCAATTTTTGGGTGCAGTTGGTTAGTTGGTTTTGGGCAGAGAAATAATTTGGATTTGGAAGTTCTTTGAAATTTTGATCACCAATGTTGTAATTTCTCTTGAGTAATGACATACAATTTAATTTGAGCTTTATAGGTATGTGTTATATTGTAAATCTCTTCTTAAATGCAAACCTTTATCTTTTTAATCAAAATAATCAAGGATTATGATGAATTTCACTGCACATTTGTTGTCATGATCATGTAATTGATGGCATTTCTTTAAGGACCAAATTAAATCTGTTTTTAGTTAAATGATGTCGATTTTGTGTTAGCATTGGGATTTGTAAGAAGATTTGCAATGTCTCTTGTAGTTTTCTTCATTACTGTAATGTAGTAGTGTTCAGGCTATTACTTGAGGATTTTCTTCGTTCTTGGCTCTTCCATGGATAAGAGACTAGTCTAATATGTTTTTCTTGTCAAGACCTAGCTAGAAGCACCATTAAATTTGATAAATGTTTAATTTCAATTTCCTCTTGCTTTATAAATTATTGTATTTATCATGTTCTTTGTGCATGTATCTAGAATTAACCAAGATGTGAGCTAATGTTGTGTTATTTTTCATCTTCTTGGCATATTTTGAGAGAAAATTATCTGTTAGGCAATATCTTATTGAGTGTGTGATTGAATCCTTAGGTGTTTCTAAAAGAGTCACCCCCTAGGTCCTAAAGAGCTTGAAGTGTAGGGGAAATGGGTTCCTTGATGTCATTTCCTGTTTGTTGGCCAAATCCTACACTAGATCTGAGCATGAAATGTGTCTTACTTATAGGATAAATATTGAAATCTGTTGATTTGGGAATCAATAGATTGGTGACTCTACTAGTGAGACTAGTCATAAATCATTTTGAAAAGAGAGTACAAATTGAAAATTTTGAAAATTTGGTTCAAATTGTGAAGAATGTTTAGGTCTAGAAATATTTTTTTGCAACAGTATTGAAGAAATGTTTGGATGATTCTGCTATTGGTGAATCTTGAAAGAAGTCAATCTTGAAGAAGCTCTATTGTTTAAAAATTTATTCTTCTTTGAGAGAGATTGTGACTCTAAGTGAAGAAACTAATAAAGAATGATAAAAAGTTCCAAAACTATAAAGTTTTCAGTTAGGAAAGGCAATTAACAACAACAACAACACTTTCATGTATTCTCGTAACTTTCAATGAGAATAATGTTATGTTTGAAAATTGTTTATGAAAATTCTCAAGATTTTAAAAGTTCCCTATTAGATGAAAATAACACTAAGGAAGGGAAATAGTAGTAGTAAAGTTTTACATACTTCTCAGTTGTTTCCTGATGTCTCTATATTATTAAGGAGAAGTATGTGTATTTTAAGAATTGTGCTTATAAAAAAGAGATCTTAGCTGTAGTTGTAATAAGTCATGTAATTTTTACTTTTGAGATCTCCTATTATAAGGAAAAGTTTGTGAAAGCATGCACATCAGTATGTGTATCCCTCTCTGGTTCCAAGTGCAACCATGGTTTGTAGTCATCCACAACCATGTAATCAAATAAATTTCAGAATTGAAAGGTATAGAGCTCTAAGTTTTGACGACATCCTTGGTTTTTTAAACCCCATTCTAACTAAGATTAGAGACAAATTATCGATATTCAATGGCTCAAAGAGTGAATAAACATACAAACATTTGCAACAGTTTAGTAATGTAATAGATAACTATGAGATTGAGTTTGAGGATGCGATCATGAGAATATTTGTGCAATCTTTAAAGGAAGATGTCAACGATTGGTTTTTAGATTTATTACCATGCTCAATTATTTCTTGGGATGACTTCAAATCAGCTTTTAATGAACATTTTGGTGAAAGAAATTTTGAGTTTTTAGTGATCAATGATTTCATGAACATTCATATTGAAGAAGATCAATTGGTTCTGACCTTCAACCTCATATTTATGAAGACATTAAAGAGAATTCCTGAAAAACATAAAACCTGATGATGCAATAGCACTATTCATTTTCTTGGGTGCTTTTGATAAGACAATGAGCTATCAGTTAAGGAGTGAGAATCCAAAAAAATTGTATGAGGCCTATAAGATAGCCACAAATATTGAAAAAGTTTAAAATTACATGATGAGTATGAGAATCAAGCCTAACAAGAGAGCTACATATGTAAGAAATAAATGCAACTTAGAGGTTCACAAAGTTATCCCAAATAGTTACCAACTTGCTTCCTCAGTTTATGATTCATTCCATAATGTTGGTCATGTTTCTCATGATGTAAAATTTGAGCCAACATATGAGAAAATGTGCTGACAAATAAATATGTTTCAACCTATACCTACACCTTATGCACTTACCCAAAATCATACATACAACCAACTAAATAAAGTGTGTACACCTAAAATTAGTATTCCAAGTGGTTGCAAGTCTTTTGTCCCAATTCAAGCACCATTCTATAGTATTCTCAATGCTTTTATAAACAAAATGTTCTTGATTGGATAGGTATGGTTAAGAGTGTTAAGGGTCATTGTGATCAAATTGGTCATAGTAGGTCCATTGATGCAAATAAAAATGACATACTGAGATGTCATGTGCAACCAGTTGATGTAAACAAATTAAACGAAGTTCTCATAGGTTTTGGTGTTGGTGAAAGAGAATATAAATCATGTGATATGCATGAAGTATGTAACTCTAATCAAGACTTTGATAATATGAAAGATCTAGTTAATAATGACCTTGCTAGCATAAAACATATTTAGAATTGTTCATCCCATGAGGTCCATGAAGATAATTGTTATTCAGAGCTTTCAAATGACATGCATGAGATTGATTTTGAGAGTCCCTATCTTTGTAAAGACAACATTGGTGCCCAGGATAAAAGTGACTTTTAGGGGTTCTCGAATCTATTTTATGGTGAGATAATAGAAGTGAATAATTTTATATCTTGCCATGATTTGTTTTAACATGACTTCCATATGAATCCAAATCCATTATATGATGAGGTAGGTACATTTTTAGAAGATTGGGATCTGTTGCATTAGTTTATGAAGATACCCTATATGAGACTAAAATGGGACCATATATACTGAAGGAATATCTTATAGTGTCATCATCAATTAGAATTTTCAAAGAGACAGAAAGTGTTTCAGACTAGGCAACCTCAAAAACAATTGATGTGATGGAAATTTCAGACATTCATTTTGTAGGGTCAAATGATAGGGAGAATAGTAATATTAATTGTCATTGTTTCTTGGTTAACACCAAGCATGCTCATGAGATAGAAGTGAATAGTGAGGTGTATAGAAATACAACACTATTTGAATTTCATGATAAAAATTATGATGAATCCAAAAATATAGCAGCTGACAAGAATTTAGAGATTCATGTTCACATCATAGAGAATGAGAATAACTATGAAGTTCATTACAATAGTAATCATGATCAGAAAAAATCTTATGTTTATTTTAGTGATTAGATCTTTTCAGATTTGTATTAGTTTTCTTTTTAATTTTTTAAAATGGATATGAAAAAAGATTTGAGAAATGAACTAGGTGTGCAATATAATGATAAGGTTGGGTGTCATAATATTAGTACTAAGGTGATGTATGAATGATTTTGGTTTTCAAACCACCTTGACACCCATTTGATGAATCATGAGTGTGAAATTAATAATGAGAGATGTTACATTGGATATGAGTGTGTATCATTTGATGAATGCAACAAAAATGTGTTACTTCATGACAAATGTTTTAATTTTACACATAGGTATACAATTGTAGCGTCCTAAAATTGCACCATTTGCAATTTTGACTGCATTTGGGGCCCTCACCTTGGTGTTCTCATCTTCGTGCTTGATCGGGACCTATTTATGCCTACCCCATGCAATAAACATCATATTTTCACACTTTACCTTGTTGGGACCCCTTATCCTTACCCTAAATTGGGGTAGGACTAGGGTGTGGCGCCCTGGTCCTCACCAAGACCATGGCACCATGCTAGGGTCCTCCTCAATCGGGCCCTAATTTGAACCCTTGGCTCTATCTCAAATTTGAGCAAGAAACTTTTCCCCATGTTAGCCTATGTCACAAAATTAATATGTTTGACAATAGGCAAGTATATTAGGATATCTTCCCCTCTCATTTGGGCATAAGGAAATAAGGTGGAGATGATCATAAGGTAAGGAGACTACATTCAAGCATTCAAGCATTATTCAAGGCTGCATATTCTTTATCTATCCATTGGAGCAACATTGTATCATTCATTTGCAAGCATGTGTGTGTGATTAGGGTTTTGTCATGTTCATGCCATTTCATACAACATATGTGATTACATTCAAGAAGCAAAGCATCGTTATCAGCCATTGCAGATCTAAGGTATACCTTTCCATTATTTACTTTAGTATTTGCAATATTTCATTCAAGGTTGATTCCTAAATGGCGTTTGACTTAGGCAGACCCATATTCCCAACCCCTTTCTTCTTCTTTATGTGTGTAGGAAGTAGGTGCGTAGCTATACTTCTTGAATGAAGCTTTATTTGAAGAGATGGAAAAACCCTTTTTGATGCACGAAAAGTTTGAAGGACCAATAGGAGGGCGACCTGGTTTGGACACACGGTCCCTGCAACTTTTGGTAGTTTTCATAGAGCAACTCTGAATCATCTCAAAATTCTTAGATCCAAGTGCACGATGAAATCCCGAATATGTAGCTCACCATTTCCGCATATTTTGTCTCCAATTCTAGCATTCTACTTATTTTTACAATTCAACTTACAAAAGAGGAAATCCCTATCAACCCAAATTCACTTAGTATTTAGTCCTTATTTGATTTGTGACTAGATCTACTAGATTCATCTTCTCTTTTGAATGTAAAGTCCTCCAAGTGAAAATTGCCTTAGTAATTTGTCCCTTCCATGTGGTGAATTTGCTAAGCTCAAATTTTCCACTTTACATTTTGGTAAACCTGGCTCCTTACACCATTAATTATGGTTTTTGTTTTCAGATATGAGTGTATGCAACTTAAAATTCAAATTTTCATTTACAAGCTTGATTTCCTTGCAAATTTTAAAAGTTTAGAGGTTAATTTCACCAAAACGCTAATTTTTAAATTCAAAATTGAGCTTGTGAATTGCTTAATTTGGGTTAATTATTTTAGATCCGAGTGTTCTTTAATTTCAAAATTCAAATTTTTATCTACAAGACAAATTTCATAATTAAATTTTAAAATTAAGTGGTTAATTGCAAAAACCCTAATTTTTAAAATTTAAAAAATTGAGCTTGTGGGTTGTTTAAATCTTGAATTTCCCTCTTCAAATTTGATTGCTAATTTCAATTCAAATTCCAAATTATTGTCTTGGATCAAATCTAAATTTCAATTTAAATTTTAAAATTAAGTGGTTAATTAAACAAACCATAATTTTTAAATTTAAATTAATATTGTGCATTTCTCAATTTTTCAAATTTCCAAATCTCAATCTTAGATCTAATTTCAATTTTCAATTTTAAAATTAAGAAGTTCTTTTTAGAAGGCCCTAATTTTAAATTTAAATCTCTTGTGGACAATTTCAAATTTAAATTTTAAAATTAAGTGGTTAATTAAAAGAGCCCTAATTTTTAAATTTAAATTAATTCTCAAATTCCAACATTTCAATTTTCAACTTAAAGAGGTTATTTTCACAAGATCCTAATTTTAAACTTCAATCTCTTTTGGATAATTTTAATTTTAAATTAAGAGGTTATTCTTATATAATCCTAAATTCAAATTTCAATTTCCTAGGAGGTTGTATTATTTTTCACAATTGTTTTCTCATCAATTGGCCCACAAAATTGAATAATATTTTTTCTAAAAAGTTTCATTATTCAATTATTTTGCAAATTTCAAATTTCAAATTTCAACTTTCAACTTTCAACTTTGAAAATTTCAAATTTCATTTCCTATTTTTCAAAATTAAAAAAAAATACAAAAAATTTAAAATTTAAAAAAAATTAGAAAAAAAAAAAGAAAATACACAAAAAAAACTTGTTTTATGCATTTTGTATGTTTGCATGCTTTATTTCATTTCATTTCAATAGTTAGCATTTCTTTTCAAAATGTCAAATTAATCTTTACAAGATTATCATGCCTTTGACAATCCATTTGCTTATAATGGTTATCCTTTTGAAGAAGTATATAGTAGAGAAGGACTTGAGGAGGCTCTTCAGGGTTTCCTTTATCCTAAGCCTTCTAAACCATCCTTTTGCCAAAGGTTAATCAACATAATGCGTAAGCCATTTATTAGTGATGTGATGGATGAAACTCTTGGGGACTTCATCATTCCTTCTAAATCATCCTCTAAAATTTGCAAGGATATTGTCACGCATGACAATCCGCTTTATGAATCTTTACCTTCTATCAATCCTATTCATGAAGAAGATTTTGTGATAAAATAAGTTGATGTGGTGGAGAATCCTCTTTATCAATATTTACCTTTTAGAGATGATACCCTAATGAACCATGATAATTCATCTCTTAAATTTTTTCTTGTTCATGAGGATACTTTAGTGAAAGAAAAGATTATTAACACTCCTTTTACAACTCTTCCTCTTAAGGATGAAGTTTTGGAAACTGTTGTTGATCTTTCTCCTAAAAAGTGTCTTTTTGATAAGAATACCTTAGATAAAGAGGATGATATTGTAAACACCTCCCTTGATGTCACTTTACCTTCCATACATCATATCTCTCCTAGAGAAGAAGTGTTGATGGACACTGATTTACCCTCTCCTAAATTTGATCCTTACAATGAGGGCACATTGGCGCAAGAAGAGGTTATGAGCACTTCTTTCAAAGATCTCCTTCCTAAAGATGAATCTTTGAATAATTATGTTTATCCTAAAATGTACCTCCTGTTGAGGATAGTTTGGTGCAAGAGGATGAAATCATTAGCACTTTCCTTAATGATCTTCCTTATAGAGATGTATCCTTGGAGAAAAAAGAGATTAATCAAGTCAATATCATTCATGTTTCTAGTTATGAGAAGCCTAAACCCAAGAAACCTCCCAATATCCTCAAAGTTTCAAATTACATATGTGAAAGAGATACTATGGAAAGACAACTAGAACAAAAATATGGCTCTGAAATACATCAAATATTTAATGCTAGTGTCAAAAAGAAAGAACCCAATGTTCTTCTCACTTGTCTTTCTCCCTCCTCTCACCCTAAGAAGGACATTGATAAGGATCTTGTTGAGAAACTCCATGGTATCTTAGCAAAGATCTCCCTTTGGGACTTGATTCAAACTTCCTCTTCATACCACTTGAGAAACTCCATGGTTGATCCAAGAAGCCTTTCAGAAATTAGTTTCTCATCCTTCTTATAAACTAAATGATATCACATTCTCACAAGATGAATTACCTTCCATAGAGGTTATAAATAGATATTATCACATTATTATTACTCCTTGTATTTATGAACACAACATAAGAGGTGCCTTAATTGATAATGGTTTAGCACTTAACATTTGTCATGTTGACTTATTAGATAAGATAAATCAATATCATTCTTCTATTCAACCCAATCCTCTTTGTGTTTGTGTCTTTGATAATGTTCCTAGAGAGACACTTGGTATAGTCATATTACCTATAAAGGTAGGACATGTGACTTTACCTATTCCTATTCGTGTCATGCCCAACCATCTTAATTATAACCTTCTTCTAGGTAGACCATGGATTCATGCTATGAAAGTAGTCCCTTCTACTCTTCATCACACAATCAAATTCATATATCACAATGAACTTCACACAATTAAGGTTGATCCTAATCCTTATGATTTTGTTCATGATGAAGTAAGATTCCTTTCTCCCTTTAATACTATGATTCCTTCAATAACACAATCTCCTATCAATGATGCCTCTTTAGCAAAGAAATTGGGTACATTAGAATTTATGCCTCAATCTAAGGAGGAATCCTTGAAGGAGCCTTGTGTGTCATTTATCTAAACTTCTTCTAGATCAAATCTCACCTCTCCTTCCAACACATGTCTTGATGATGATGAGGGATCTTTAGATTTTGATACTAGGAATGAGACCTCTCCTCTATACATTTCAACACTTATGCATGAACACAATGGATATGGTTTAGTATGTGTGCAACAAAGTTTTGATGGTCATGATAAATCTACACCATTCTTTTCCCAAGAAGATTTAGGTTTGAAAAGTCCTCCTTTGTTGACATCCCCTCCTCCATTGTCTAATACATCTACATCTTCTTACAACTTCTCATCACAACAAGAGAGTATCTTTTATGATCTTATTAAAGCCAACTTGATTACTCTTCCTGTAAAGAATCAAAAAAATAATAGTAATAAAAATCAACACGATTCTTCTTTTTGCAACTATCATCAAATCCCTGGCCATGCCACTAATGAATGTCATGATTTAGCAGATAAAATTCAATAATTTATTGTAACTGGTACCATTCACATACTAGATGGAAATGAGTTGGACTCTCATATTTTTCCATTTACATAACATTTAAGTTCCTATTATGTTTCTCCTCATTATGTGACATTGGTAGCTTACCTATTGGGGGCTCATTGTCATTCATGATGGTGCAATTACAAGTGCAATCAGACTTGGTAGCAACATAATAGTATTTTTATTCTTGTCTCCATGCTTGGGGGGCAAGAATGGCATTTCAATCATCCTTTCTCACTTTCCCTTTGTGAAGTAGGACCTTTATTAAGGATCTCTTATCGATTGTGGAGGTATATATCCTTGTTGAGGACCACCTTCCTCTTATTGGAATAAGTATCCCTAATAAGGATCTTATCCTTGCCTTATAAGTTCATATCCTTAATTGGACCTCTTCCTTAGTGTTGAAGGTCTATAATAATTCATAAAATTCTTCTCTTTATTGAGTGGTATCTTTTATAATGAACCCTTCTATATTGTGATATGCATCCTTGCTAAGGAATCTTTTGCTTATTTTAGAGGAGTATTCTTTTTATAGATGATCTCTCTTTGGTGTCCTTGCCTCCATGCTTGGGGGGAAATTATAATGTAGAGCTCTCTCTCTCTCTCTCTCTCTCTAAATATTGCCTTCTTCCCTTTTTGAGTTGAATTTTCATAATTTGATGGCATTCCTTGTTTGAAAAGGTGCATCTTTTATAAACAATCACTCCTTAGTGAAAGTGTGAAATCCTAAGAATCCACTTTGGAGAACATGTGTATTCTTAGTCCTCTTATCCTTCCAAGATGTCATTTTTATTAAGGATCTCCTCTACTCTTGGAGGTAGATATATTTATGCAAAGATCTCTTCATTCTTTGTTAATCATACATCCCTCAAAAGGATCCCTTTACACTTGTTGCAAGATATCTCTTTTATGATTATCTCTTCCTTTCTTAAAGAAATGAAGCCTACTCGGGAGTCTTTCTTTCTATCTTGGAATGAATTCATCATTGATTGGAAAATATATCATTGGTGTTGAAGGTGGGTATCATTGTTTCTATCTTCCTTAAGACATCAACATAGGACTATGTTGACATCTTAAAGGGAGGCATATATGCGTCTTTCGAGTTGCATTTTTTACTATCAATTATCAATATGGGATTGTTGCATACTCATGTTTTATCCCTATTTTGTCCATCATTCATTGGATTATTGCATCCTCATGCATAGTCCTCATTTTATTTATATGGGATTGTTGCATCCTCATGCTTCATCATAAATTTATGCATCATTACATGTCTTAAACAGGTTGAAGCACACTCAAAAATAGATCAAAGACTCTTACACAGGGTTCTATACACTTGAAACCAAACATCACTTGCACACACGCACAAGGATGGGTGGAACTAGCTAAAAATAGCTAGACTATTCTTACTCTCCTCCCCACATGGATCACCTAGATAAAAACATCTAGGGGCAAGTTGTCCATGTTCTTTCTCACCATGGATCACCTAGATAAAAACATCTAGGGGTGAGTAGTCCATGCCCTCTCTCATAATTCTTCTCATGGATCACCTAGATAAACACATCTAGCGTGTATTAATGCTCTCTCTTCTTCCTCTCATGCAATCATAGTTTTTCTATTGATAGTTCATGGATGGTTCTTGCTTTTCTCTTTTATGTGATCGCTTGTTTTCATGAGATGGCATTTTTCAAGAATAATATTAGTTGTTGAGACATTTTGATATCGAGGTCTCTAAGGCTAGTTGACTTGAGGTCTTGTTTTTGGTCTTTAGCTTTTGTGTCTTTTATCTTTTGCCTTTGTTTTCCTTTTTGTCTTTTCTTGCCTTCTTTGTTTTTGTCTTGTTTTTGTTTTCCCTTGCATATGATTGAGTGAGTTAAGATCCTAAGATTGGGGGCTTGGTTCCTGGAAATTAGTGATATCTTATACTCCTTGTGATTTTTCTCTGCATTCCTCATCTCCTTCATCCCTCTTTCTTCTACTTTACCATGACTATTTGCATAAGATCACACTCCTGCTAAAGTGGGGGATAAATGTAGTGTCCTAAAATTGCACCGTTTTCAATTTTGACAATATTTGGGGCCCTCACCTTGGTGTTCTCATCTTCATGCTTAAGCGGGACCTATTTATGCCTCCCCCATGTAATAAACATCATATTTTAATGCTTTACCTTGCTGAGACCCCTTATTCTTGCCCTAAATTGGGGTAGGACTAGGGCATGGCTCCTTGGTGCTCACTAGGACCATGGCACCATGCCATGGTCCTCCTCAATTGGGCCCTAGTTTCAACCCTTGGCCTTATCTCAAATTTGAGCAGGAAAATTTTCCCCATGTCGACTTATGTCGGAAAATTAATATATTTAACGATAGGAAAGTATATAAGGAGGTCTTCTCCTCTCATTTGGGCATAAGGAAATAAGGTGGAGATGATCATAAGGTAAGGAGACTACATTCAAGCATTCTTCAAGGTTGCATATTCTTCATCTATCCATTGGAGCAACATTGCATCATTCAAACTATCTAATCTATCACTTTTCAAATGATGGAGGGAACAGCGCAAGCAGGGGGAAATTTGTAAATTGGAAATGGAGGGAACAACGAGGCTGGATCCTCTGGTTCAGATTCCACTGCAGCTCAAGGACAAATGATGGATGATGAGGATGGGGACCCACAACTACACGACCCTCCTCCTGACCACAAAAAGATGATAGATTCCCAAGAATCGAGCCCCAAGGTAGTGAAAGTTGACTTAGAAAAGATCAAGGAGGTGCAAGCTTCCAAACCCTAGAGCAGTCTTTTTGCAAGGAAAGCAACTAGAAAATTGACTGGTAAATCATCTTTCCCCTTTCTGAAAAATAAATTTGATAATAAAGCAGGTAAACTTGCTATTGAGGTTCCTGATTTGGTTATCGATCATAGTATCTCTTTAATGGCTTTCTATCTAGTGGGGAAGTTTGTTGGACCACGAGCCAATATTAAGGATGTTAGGTCTTTTGTAAAGAGAAAATGGAGAATGAAAGGTCAAGTTGATGTCTCGGCCCTATCCAGAGGTTTTTTTGTTTTCTCATTCTCTTGTGGGGAAGATATGGAAGCAGTATTAAGCAGTGGCCCTTGGATGTTTTGTAAATCTTCTTTATCTATCAAAAAATGGTCTCCTAGCATGGAACTCAATGACTCTTTCTTTGAATCTACTCCGGTTTGGGTAAGGCTGCTAGGATTGCTAATGGAATTTTGGGTGGAGGATGTTTTCTCAAGAATTGCAAACTCCTTTGGGGAGCTTGTTGTGATAGATCCAATGATCACAACTCGCAAAAGATTGGTTTATGTGCGCATTTGTGTCAATATTTCGTAGAAGATGGACCTTCCTAGTTCTATTGATATAAGTTCCAAACTTGGATTATGGGAACAGACAATAGAGTTTGAATCACTCCCCTTTGTGTTCTTTTCTTGCAAAAAAGATGGTCATTGGGCTAAGGCTTGCACCAGCAACCCTAAAAAACCTATGATGGTAAACACCCACAAACAGGTTTGGAAAGAAAAGAATAATAATAAAGAAGGTAATAAATTGGAAGGAAAAAGTGGAAGCTCTGTTAATATACCAGAACCATCAGAAGGAGAGAGAAATGAACCTCCTAAGAATCCCCCTCTGAAGGAGAATAAAAAGAATGAAATCAGGGAGTTTGAGATCAAAACAACCAATACTTTTGAGGCTCTGCGGATACAGGAGAAGGAGAATGATATCAGTGAAGAGACACTTGAAGATGGTGAGATTGAGAATATCACCGATTCTCATCAGGAGGCCCTCCAAGCTTCTATATCAAAAAAATATGAATAGTGCCTAGATGAATTTGAAGGACATGAAATTAAACTGGGAAGGAGCAACAAGTTTGGATCGCCCCAGGTTAATTTAAATGTGTTATTCCAAAATATTGGAGTTGATACGCCCACATCATCCAAGAAAAGAGGAGAACTATGGAGTAATATGCAAGACGAGCCTAGAGAGGAATGAGAAGAAAACATAACAGGGAATGAGAAAAAAATAAAAAATAAGAAGGCAGGAGGCCTTAATGAGGTGAAAACCAGGACCAGGTCCAAGGCTGATTTTGGTGTTTCAAAATCCCCACCGGGACGTAAAACTATGAAATGGCATAGGGACCAGGAGAGAAAGCAAAACATAGCTAATGGAAGGCAGTGAACTATAAAGGAATCCTGCCCTCAGGTTTCCAAATTAAGGTAATATCATGGAATATCATAGGCCTAAATGGTCTCAATAAACAAGATATATTGTGGAATCTTATTCGAGATCAAAATCCGGATATTATCCTAGTTCAGGAAACCAAAATGAGTAAAGAGAAAGTGGAGAATTTAAACTTCTTTAAAAATGGAGGGGTCTATGGCAGCAACTTGAATGGGGCATTTGGGGGGTTGTGATTTTCTAGAACAAGAAAACCATCTCTGGAGAAATGATTGATGAAGATGGCAACATAATATCCCTAAAAGATAAAAGCATCTATGAAGGAAAGGAATGTGTGATAACCAATATCTATGCCCCTAACTCCAAATCTACTAGAAGCAAATTTTGGGATAAAATCCAACAAAAAAGAAGATCCTTCCCTATGAGCAACTGGGTTGTGATGGGAGATTTTAATACTCCCCTGCAAGGCATTGATAAATCTGGGGGAACTCAAGCACAACCGGATAGCAGATCTGACTTGATGGACTTTATCAATTTCAATGCTCTCATTGATATGGATCTCAATGGGGCATCCTACACTTGGTATAACAGAAGGGATGGTCAAGACCTCATTCAGGTAAGACTTGATAAATCCCTTGTCACTAATGATTGGATTCTTTCTCATAGATGCTCCCTATCTGTTATTAATAGAATTGGTTCAGATCATTATCCCATTACTTTCGTTGCTGAGAATTTTAAGAATAATCAGAGTTTCCCTTTTCGGTTTGAAAAGATGTGGATTTCCTACCCTTATCTTGAAAATTCTATTGCCAACTGGTGGAATATTGATGTGAATGGAACTGCCATGTATAAAGTTGCTAAAAAACTTTAAAATATCAAAGTCAACATTAAGATATGGAACAAGAAGGTCTTTGGTGATATTTTTGATTTAAAGAAAAAGCTGAAGGAGGAACTAGAATGGATCCAAAATTCAATACTGAAAGATGGCTATAAAAAATATTCTAAAGCCATGGAAGATGAAGCTTTAGTCAAACTCCACAGTATCATCTCTAGGGAGGAAATCTATTGGAGGCAGAGATCTAGGGCGATTTGGTTGGAGGCTGGGGATAGAAACACTAAATTTTTCCACATGACTTCTCTAAAACATAAAGCTGCGAACATAATTTCCAAATTAATTGTTGAGGATAAAACTCTTCTTAATAAGGATGAAATTAGGGAGGAAGCAGTCAGTTTCTTCAATCAGCTCCTCACCAAGAGCAAGGACATTGATTTTACCCAACAATATAATTTGGTTAATATCATTCCCAAGATCATTAATCCTACTCAGAATAATGCCCTGCTATCCCTTCTGCTGGAGAAATTAAAAAAGTTGTCTTTTTGTTTAAAGGGGATAAAGCTCTGAGTCCTGATGGCTTCCCTATGTTTTTCTTCCAGGAATTCTGGCATATTGTGGAAGAAGACACGGTTAATGCAGTTAAAGAATTTTTTGGCTCTAGAAGAATCCTTAAGGAACTCAATTCCACGTTTATTGCCTTAATTCCTAAAGTTGTTGGGGCAGATTCAATGGGAAAATTTAGACCAATAATTCTATGTAACTCTTTCTATAAGATCATTTCAAAAGTTTTGACTACTATAATTTTGGCGGTTCTCCCCTTCATCATCTCTGAGGAGAAGAAAGGTTTTGTTCTTGGCAGGCAGATTTTGGACTCTATCATTCTTGTGCATGAGAATATTCATTCCCTCAATGCTGCTAAAAAAGAAGGATTTTTGATAAAGTTGGATATGGCGAAGGCTTATGATAGAGTGGATTGGCATGTTCTTTTCAGAATCATGGAGGCTTTTGGATTTGATGAGAAGATAACCAAAATTATTAGAGAGCTAATCACCACTCCTATGTTTTCAATTCTTATTAATGGATCTCCTACAAAATTCTTTAAATCGTCTAGGGGGCTCAGACAAGGAGATCCCATATCTCCTATACTTTTCACCATTTTGGCAGAGAGCATGAGCAGACTGATACATAATTTGAAAGTGAATAAAATCATCAAAGGCCTTCAACCTTCCTCTGCAAATATATTTTGTTCTCATCAATAGTTTTTTGATGATACTATCCTCATGGGATATTCTTCTATTGGGGAGGTTGAGGCCTTCAAAACTGCTCTTAATTCTTATGCTTCGGCTACTGGCCAGCTAGTCAATTGGGACAAATTGGCTATATACTTCATGAACACTCCGGTCATAAGACAACAGAGAATTGCTAAAATTATTGGTTGCAAGGTGGACATGCTCCCTTCCACCTACTTGGGTCTTCCCTTGGGTTTAGTTCCCCCAAACTCCTTCTGGAATATGCTTATTGACAAACTCAACAAAAAACTTATTGGGTGGAAAGGTTCCATTTTATCTCAGGCTGGGAAATTGCAGCTCCTTCAAGCTACACTCCAGAACCTCCCTGTTTATGTTCTCAGCTTATTTGGTATCCCGGCTAAATTTGCTGAAGCATTGGAAAGAATCGAAAAGATATTTCTATGGTCAAGAGTTGAAGAAAAAAAGAGGATATCCTTGGTTGCTTGGGACAAAGTTTGTAAACCAAAGAAAAAAGGAGGGCTGGGGATTAAAGTTATTAAAACCTTTAATAAAGCTCTCCTAGCAAAACAATTATGGAAAGCTTATGATACCAAGAAAGATTGGAATCAAATTTGGTTTGACAAATATATTCAGAATCAGCCTATCCAGGGGGTCCTTAATTCTGAAGACATCCCTGTTGGATCCTTCATTTGGAATAGTATCATCAAATCCATAAAAGTGGCCAAAGCTGGAGCTGGATGGGTCCTTGGAAAAGGTGACAAGATAAGGTTTTGGGAGGATCCTTGGATGAAGAGTGAATCTCTTTTTGATCAAGGCAACAATCAATTTATTGAAGAATGTAAAAGGAGGTTTGGTATTATGGTGTCTGACTACTAGAAGGAGAACAAATGGGTGAGGCTTGATGTTATACATGTTGGATTTTCTCTACTCCAGAAGGAGCTGCTGTCTTTTTCTCTTAACAAAGACTATGATGATGTTTTTATCTGGAAAAGTAATCCTAGAGGTGAATTTACAGTTGCTTCCCATTGGGTTTTTCTCTCTTTCCCCACTTTGTGAGAGATTTCATTGCATTGGTTTTCATGCATTTGCATTTGTACATGGGTACCTAACATGGCCTAGTAGTTGGGACCCATCTTACACTGCTTAGTTGCATTGTAGACTTAAGTGCATTACCCTAAGTTGCACTTAAGGGGGGGTGTTGGTGTAAATAATTATTCATCTTGGATATTATTACACTTACTTAAGTTTACTTAGGAAATGCATTTCATAGTAGTTTGGGTATGAGACACTTGGGTGTTTGTGCCACATTGGGATAGTGTGTGTAGGAGAATTTCCACCTTTTATGGTGTTGATCTTGTTGTTACACTCCACATTCAGTGGGTGATCCACCTCATGTGGACTATTATATTGTTTCTCCTACCTACCCACACCTATTTCCTACCTACCCTTGTTTCTTATTGAGCCACATGTCATGTTTGTGTGCTCACATATCCATAAGTCTTGCCTATATAAGCAGGCTCATCTACATTGTAAAAATGGAACAATTGATCATTTATCTATTGATGAGAATACAGTTTATTCTTATCCTATATTTTGTCTCTCTATTGTACTTTTCATTGAGCTCTTGATCTTGGCAAAATCTCACACTTTCTATTGCGGGTTATTATTGTAGCTTGATTGGTCAAATATGAGGTTGCCATTGGATTGAGGAGGTCCAAAAAATTCAGTTTTGCCTTTTGTTTCATCCAAATCGGACTTCGGAAGCCAAATCTAGAAGCATTTGAAGATTGAAGTTGCGGCGGAAATTTTCCAGAAATTATAATTTTGCAAGCAATTTTCAAATAGCGATATCTCACTCATCCAGACTCCTTTTTTTGAGCAATTTTTTTGTTTTTTATTTTGGGGTATAATTTCGTGATTTGTACATTGGTGCAAGATTTTTCTATTTTTTGGATACAATTTTTTCGGAAGTCATGAAATCCCGATTTTTACAACTTTGGAGGCTTCATTTGGGCTCATATGGACTCCTTTTCAGGTGCCGTTTTTTTTTAAAGTGCATAATTTTTTGTCTACTTTCATAATCTGCCATTAGTTTGTAGTGATTGTGAGTAGAAATTGTAGTTTCAGTATTTGGTCATTTTTTGACCTATTTGGTACTTGTATTTTGCTTGGATCTCAGTTTAGATCACTAGCAGTATTTATTGAAGTTTCTTATATCTCATTTTGAGAAGTTGTAATCATTGAAATTAGATGTCCACTTTGCCGTTATTTGAAAGTTCCAACATGATCTTTTTATGGGGGGTCAGTTGTTCATTTATATCTCTTGGTGCAATTCCATTTGGAGGCATCTTCATCTGCAGTATTCTACAAGGCTTCTTTGTTGGTGGCATCATTTTTCATGTTTCCACATTTGAATATTTTATCATGATGTATTCTCTTTCTTGAGCAATGTTGTACTCACACTATCATAAAGTGCCACACCTCTTTGTATCTTGTTTTTGTTGACTATTTGATGTAATCCTCTTGTACACATAGATTAGGAATATCTTGTGAGACTTGGTGCATGGATCCAGTTGAGACTTAGATTGTACACATTTGTGAATGGCTCCCTTGAGCCTTGGATTGTACTAGTATTTCTTCCATTTATGAGTATCCAGATGATGCTCAAAGTAGGTTGTCTCCATGCCTGATCTTTATTTTATTGCAGCGAGTGATTCATCGTCATCAACTTGGTACCTAGTTTTGTCACACTTTGACCTTATTGGTGTAGCATTGGCTCTCTTTCTTCCTTATGGGGAGGTATTTTTGTCAACATCATTGGACCATCTTTGCAGGAGATTCAACATTGAGGGAGGGCTTCATGGTCTCTTCTTCTCTCTTATGGGGGAGACATGTTTTTGTTCTTCTCATTCATCATTGAGAGAATTGTGTGCTTTCATCATCTCTCTTTTGGGGGAGGGTTTTTTCCCATTGAGTTTTTCTCTCTTTCCTTGCTTTATGAGAGATTGCATTTGCATTTGTACATGGCTACCTAACATGGCCTCGTAGCCGAGACCCATCTTGCATTGCTTAGTTGCATTGTAGACATAAGTGCATTCCCCTAAGTTGCACTTAAGGGGGGGTGTTGGTGTAATTAATTATTCATGATAAATATTATTACAGCTTACTTAAGTTTACTTAGGTACATGCATATCATAGCAGTTTGGGTATGAGACACTTGGGTGTTTGTGCCACATTGGGATAGTGTGTGCAGGAGAATTTTCACCTTTTATGGTGTTGATCTTATCTTGTTGTTACATTCCACCTCATGTGGAATATTATATTGTTTCTCCTACCTACCCATTCCTATTTCCTACCGACCCTTGTTTCTTATTGAGCCACATGTCATGCTTGTGTGCTTGCATATCCATATAGCCTTGCCTATATAAGTAGTCTCATCTACATTTTTTGTATGGGCAATCATTGAACATCTTGTAATGATCCAGTTTATCATATTTTGCATCTTGATAGAATACAGTTTATTCCTATCATCTATTTTGTTCTCTCTTATTCATGCTTTCCATTTCCTCTAGATCTTGGCAAAATCTCACACATAGTTTTGTGGCACATATGCTATTTCTTTTGGTGCATTTGTAAATTCCCATGGCACATATGCTCTCTATTTTAGCACATATAAAACAAAGAAGAAATTTGTAACAGGGTTCAAAATTTAGGCTTGTCTAGCCCACCATTTGGTTTTTGTTGGTTGCTAACTGATTTTCCTTGCAGGTTTTAACAGTGGTTTTGCAGGTTTTAAGAGGAATAGTTTTTTTTTTTCCTTTCTTTTCAAAGTTGGTTTTAAAAGGACTAACCTCTTTCATTTTGCAAGTTAAAAAGAACTTCATATTTCATTTTGGGCTCTAACAAAGAACTTCACTTCCTCTTGCAAAGGCTTAAAAAGAACAACAAAGTTTCACACTTGTTTGTTTTAGGAAGGTCATTGTCATTTGGGGTTTAAAACGAACAAAACAAAATTTCTTTTCTTACAAAGTAAAAAAAACAATCAATCATATTCTTGCAAGTAAAAAGAACAATCCACTTTTCAATTTTCCAAAGCGTTTTTCATTTTCATTGACCAGGATTTCATTTTCCTAGTTTAGAAAATCATTGCTTTGTGGGTAAAAATAACACCATGTTTGATTGGAGCAACATCTCCAATTAGGACTTAGAAAACAATTGCCATGAAGGTTTAAAATCAATCATTGTTTGCTTTGTCTTGAGTGAAAGGTATATGCTCTCCCCTTAATTGGGTGACCAAAAGGCCACACTCACTCCTTCATGCTTTATTTCATTTCAAGCAATTAAAACCTTTAGAGGTCCTACCTTCCCAAGTTTCCTTGAGGGGGCTGATGAGAAGGGAACGACCTAAGTGGGAAATGACTTTTAGCCAAGTATTCCAACCCACTATAATCAAATGGGGAGGCTGATGAAAATCCCCTCCAACGGTTTTGCTTAGCGATTAGCCTTCCCCTAGTATCCTTGTGATACATAAAGCCTTTGTTCTAAAGGTTGGGAAGCCTCCTAAGGGACTTTATCACTGAAGACCGAATGAAAGCCTAATTACAAAATTTAGAACTACAAGCCTCGCCGAGTTAGTATCCAGACATTGGTAATATCATAGCACAAGGGTGGGGAAGAATCCACCCCCAAGGCACTCACCATATATCTCCTAGGATAATGATTCAATTGAGAAGAAATCCTCTTTGAGTTAATTTCTGGACAAAGGCAAAAAAATGGGCACCCCTTAGGGGGTGACATGACTGTTTGAGCTGAGGGAGTGACAAAGGCAAAAAAACATGTATAGATTTGATCATTCAGTGAATGTGTTTATGGTCTAGGGTTGTCATTGATGGAAACTCTTCTTGGAGATTCAATCCGGCAGTCATGATTCATCTTATCCAAAAGATGGAGGTACCCGATAGGCAGTTAATCGGTAAAACATGGTATTTTGGTAATGTTTTGATCCGGAATGATTTTTGATGATTGTGGTGTTTATGGTGATTGTTTTTGTGATCTTGGTGAATGGTAATATCCTTAGGAAGCATGTGAATAAACTCTTTTAGTATGGTACTATGTTTTGTTCGAAATTGAATCCGACTTGGAACTACACATTACACTTCTTGAAGCAACTTGAATGAGATTTCTTTTGTGTTAAGACCAGATATATAAGATTGAATTGGCGATTGTTTTTGGTGGTATTAGTGGTGTTGCGATCATTTTTGGTACGATTGAGCGCAGTTTCATGTGCACACTTTTCTTACAGACAATCTGGTAGTTGACTATGACAGAAACATAGTATTCAGCAGAGTGAAGATAGTCAGAGATTCAGTGCTTAACCGGAACTCATTCTTTCATTGTCAGATGCTTCTTGAGAGTTCATTTCATTCTATTTCCTCATTGTAATCAAATTTTAAGTCAACAAGACTTCCCTGAAGGTTGTAACCTTCTGGGCAATTATAATTGAGTAGTGAGCTCTAGGCAATGAGCTTTAATGCAAGTGCATTCCCCATCTTTGTAGTATTTATGTGCTATTATCCATAGTATATGAATATTGTGGGTTCCAGCCCCACTGTGGTTTTTCCCTTTCCAAGTTTCCACATAAAAAAAATTGGTGTTGTGGATTTGTGGATTCTTTGTTGCATGTTTATGTTATTTTCTATTATGCATTTCTAACCGATGGATAAATAATAGGTTTGTGGATTTGACTTCCGATAGATCATCGATTCACCCCCCCTCTCAGTGATCCCTAATTCTAACATTTGGTATCAGAGCCTGGTTCCTCTGAGGAAGCTTAACCGCTTGAGGAAGATCTGGTAGATTGATTCTATGGATTCTGGTTTTTAGAGACAACTCAATGTGGCACTTGAGGATCTTGATGTAGCTAAAAATGAGATCTATACCTTGAAGAAGAACCTGAATGCTACTGATGAATTCATTAGTGAGCTGAAGGATCAAGGAAGTATCTATAGAGAAAAGAGGAAAGAATTAATAGACAAGTTGAAGGAGAAAGGAGATCAGATCATGGAATACTAGGACAAAGCTGACGAGGCTAACAAGCTTGAGACAGAGAATGTTGCTTTGAAGAATGAGATGCAATCCATTATGATGAGACTAACTAAGGAAATTGAGGACTGGAAGAAGAATGAAGAGAATTTGGCACAATCACTGAAGGAAAGAGTTGATGAATGCTTCAGGCTTACCTATGAGAATGATCAGTTGAAGCTTGAGTTGACACTATGAGATTTTGCCAAGATCAAGAGCTCAATGAAAAGTACAAAATAGAGAGACAAAATATAGAACAAGAATAAACTGTATTCTCATCAATAGATCAATAGTTGTTCATAAAATGAATAATAGCTTGCATATATAGGCAAGGCTATATGGATATGTGAGCACAAAAACATGACATGTGGCTCAAAAAGAAATAAGGGTAGGTAGGAAATAGGTGTGGTAGGTAGGAGAAACAATAAAATATTCCACATGAGGCAGATCACCCACCGAAGGTGGAATTATCACTGCACAATAAGTGGATATGATAAAGTAGTAGCAAGATCACAACATAAAAGGTGCAAATTATCCTACACACACTATCCCAATGTGGCACAAACACCCAAGTGTCTCATACCCAAACTACTACGAAATGCATTATCCTAAGTAACTTAAGTAAGGTGTAATAATATCCAACATGAATAATTAATTACACCAACACCTCCCCTTAAGTGCAACTTAGGGGAGTCCACTTAAGTCTACAATGCAACTAAGCAAATGCAATATGGGTCCCGGCTACTAGGCCATGTTAGGTACCCATGTACAAATGCAAATGCATGAAAACCAATGCAATGAAATCTCTCACAAAGTGGGGAAAGAGAGAAAAACCCAATGGGAAAAAACCCTCCCCCAAAAGAGAGATGAAAGCTATACAAGAGAACTCTCATAGAAGAATGTGAAGGACAAAACCCCATGTGAGGAAAAAGTCCCCCCCATATGAGAGAAGAAGAGAAGCTAGGAAGCCCCCCCTCAATGTGGAATCTGCACCAATGATAGAAGCTTGATGTATGAAGAAACTGCTCCATGAACGTCGAACAATATTCCTCCCCTTAGGAAGAAACAAAACCAAAGGTGTATCCATGAAGTCTCCCCAATCATGAAGGGAAGATGTATGAAGAAATCTCATGATGAAAGGAATCTCTGAAAACTACTCAAGTGTCCCCATGTCGATGCTAAAAGATACCCCCTCCAAAGGTGGTAAACTGTGCCACACTGCTGAAAAAGAAACTCCAAGATCTAGTGAAGATGGATGTAGAACATGTCCCAAAGACTCACATGTCTCCTCAAAAAATAAAGAGACCTCCTCCAACTGTTGTACATAAGTATCCACAATCATGTCAACCTCGAAAGAATGATCATGTAGAGAATGAACAAGAGGGTTAGAGTGTTCCCTCGCAACAATCAAAGAAAGATCACCTTCATCAAAGAGAAGATGAATGTCATCAATGATGTCTCTCAAATCTGCAATGTAGGATTCCATAAATAAACTTGCAATGTCTGTCAAGTAATCATCCCACGAATCAAAAGCTGGAAGACAATGAATATCCTGCTGCACTGAATCACATGTAGGCAAAACTGTCGCACTATCCACATCATCAGGTGCAATAGGTAATGTGATATCAATATGAGGAGATGAAATACAAGACTCAAGAATGGGGTCACATGTGAGAATCCCCATGTTCAAGTGGCCAAAGTTCTCAAAAACTGAACCATCACAAGAAGTGTGATCATCATGTGTAGAATCATCAAATGTGAAATCATCATCATCAACAAAATCTGAAAAGGAGTATAACCAAGATGCATGATCCACCACCCCAGTCATAATGATAGCTCTAGTCTCCAAGTCTCTAATCAAAACTGACTCAGGTGTGAACTCCACAACTCTCTTAGTTGCGCCATGTGTGATTTGATAGATAGAAAGGAGATTGTTTGTCAAGTGGGGTACACACAACACATCATTGAAGGAGTTATCCCCAATTTCAATAGATCCTTTCCCAATCACATCCACATATGTATGATTGCCCATCAAAATCTGCCACATGGTGCAAGGCTCAAATGTAGAGAACATAGACTACGAAGATGCCATATGATGAGAAGCCCCTAAATCTAGAAGCCATCTCTCTGAATCATGACTGATAGTAGCACATAGAGCTTTTCCTTTTCTTGTCCCAAAAGAGTGAGTCTTCCCACTTGTAGAAGCCATGAATGCTTGCCCTTTTCCTTTTGAATGTGAGGAAGTGGAAGTTGATGAATCATCCTTCTTGTAGACATTAGGCAAATCAATGTTATGATTTTTGAGGATATGTGTGAGCTCATCAATCTTCTTAGAATGGCAACAACGCTCCTCGTGACCAACCTTTTTACAATAGGCAGAAGTAGGTCTCTCCCTCTTTGGTGAATTATCCCTTTTGGAAGAGGATGAATCTCTTTGTTGTGGAGAAGATGGTGCTTTGTCCTTAGGCTTTGATTGCCATTTCTTCTTGTTTGAGTTGTCCTTTCCTTGATTTCCTTTGTTCCCTTGATTTGCCACTAATGCTTGAGACTTAGAAGCCTTAAGAATGCCCATGCTTATCAACTTAGTTTGTTCCATCATCAACATTTCATTGAAAGTATCAAAAGTAGGCATTGTATAGCTTGAACCCATTGTCATCCTATGGGTTTGGAAACTAGAAACAAATGCTGCATATTCTTGTGGAAGCTTGCCTATCAAGTTGAATATCAATTGAGTATCCTTCTTATCAATGCCACAATCTTTGAGTTGTGCCCTCAACTCATTGGCCTTAGTGACATAATCATGTATAGTATCAAAGTTTTTGGGATCCAACATGGTGAGATCACTATCAATTTGATATCCCCTAATCTCATCAACTTGACCATACAAGTCTTGAAACTTTTGCCAAGCATCCTTGATTAGAGTACACTTCTCCATATGAAAAATGAGATCCTTTGATACATACTTTCTTAAGGTACCAATTGCCATGATATTTTTAGTGAGCCAATCCAAGTGACCAAATGGATCAACCTTAGGATTAGCAAGAGCAACAATAGTTCCATCAATGTAATGAGTTAGTCCTTTTTCCATAAGTTTACTCCATGCATCAATTTTCCAAGTAGCATAATTATGAGGAGTTAAGAGAGGAAACTTAGAAGAACCCATCACAGCAGAAAGGAAGGAACACAAGAGCACGAAAGCACAAGATACACCCCCCCCCCCCCAAATTCACTCAATCAAAGTACCCCCCAAAAATGATGATTTTGGCACTTTATATGTAGTGCGTGTACAATAAGCCACTTGCAAACAATGGAAAGATGGAATTCTGATTTTGTTTTACAACTGCCCCAATAGGCTGAGAACTTCAAAGCAAAAGATCAGAAAGATAGATCTATGCAATACAAATGCCAAATTGGCCAAATAAGACCATATGATGAAAGTACAATTTCTACCCACAATTTCTACAAACTGATAGCATATTCTGAGAGTAGACAAAAAATAATGCACTTTCAAAAAAAATGGCACCTGAAAAGGAGTTCGTATGAGCCCAAACGGAGACTTGGAAGTTGCAGAAATGGGGATTGGACAGGTACAGTCAGCAAAAACTGAGAATTATGAAAACTATGTCCATCAAAATCAAAAAATAATTCCACCACGTGAAAGTACATGAAATTCTAGCCCATTTCAAAAAAACATTCACCAAAAAAGGAGCAAAAATGAGCAGGATATGGCCATTTGAAGTTGAACTGCAAAATCAAAAAGCTCAATGAGAGGGGCCTGCAAAATTTTTGAAAAAATGATGATGTCAGTGGACTAAGGGGTTAAATTTGATGGTTGTATGACCATCGCCCAAACTTCACAGCTGACTGGGCACTAACATGGCGCTAACTGTGCAAGTGATTTGGCAGGTGATGTGGTAGCCAATTGGGCTGCTGACGTGGCAGGGTGATTTGGCAGGCAACTGGGCTACTGACATGGTGCTCAGGTGGGCCCTGCTGGCACTGGTGGCGGTCGCCAAAAATTGGCAGGCGGTGCCCAAAAAATGTCAGAGAACCGGTGGCAATCGCCGGAAGGCGGGACCCGACAGGAGTTGCCGGCGATGGTGGGGTCGGCAGGGAGACGCGGCAGGAGGTTGCGTAGCAGCTGCGCGGCAGGGTTGACAGTGACGGTTGGCAGCGGGGCTGAGGGCGACGCGGGGCCGGTGGGGCGGCGCGACGAGAGGCTATGCAGGCCGCGGCGGAGTGGTAGCTGCAGGGTGGCGCGGCGGGCTAGTGCGGTGGGAGGCTGTTGGGGGAGCTGCGGGAGGTCGTTGCGGAGGAGCAGCGCGGGGGCGAAGCTGCCGGAGGGAGGAGTTGCTGTGCCGGGAGAGCCCTGCAAACCTGCAGGTTAGGGGGGGGGTCTTCGGACCCCCAAAATAATATTTTTTTTTATTTTTTTATTTTTTTGACAAAATTTAATTTTTCCAAAAATATATATATATATATTGCAGAAATATAAATTTTTGAAAATATTTTTCAAAATTCGTACAATAATAGCAAAATTGGCGAAAAAAAATTTCTCACCAAAATAGGCTGATTTTATAACCAAAATTCATGGAAACGGCCACCTGGACGCAATGACGGGGTCAGATCTGGTCTAGAATGCCTCCAAAAGATGTTGCTCCTTAGATTTGCCTCTTGACGTCGTAATAATGCCTCTTCAAGATGAATCAATGACGCTCTAATGGCTTTGATAGCATGTGAGATTTTGCCAAGATCAAGAGCTCAATGAAAAGTACAATAGAGAGACAAAATATAGGATAAGGATAAACTGTATTCTCATCAATAGATAAATGATCAATTGTTCCATTTTTACAATGTAGATAAGCTTGCTTATATAGGCAAGGCTTGTGAATATGTGAGCACACAAACATGACATGTGGCTCAATAAGGAACAAAGGTAGGTAGGAAATGGGTGTGGGTAGGTAGGAGAAACAATATAATAGTCCACATGAGGTGGATCACCCACTGAATGTGGAGTGTAACAACAAGATCAACACCATAAAAGGTGGAAATTCTCCTACACACACTATCCCAATGTGGCACAAACACCCAAGTGTCTCATACCCAAACTACTATGAAATGCATTTCCTAAGTAAACTTAAGTAAGTGTAATAATATCCAAGATGAATAATTATTTACACCAACAGAAAGCTCCAAAATATACAACCCCAAATAGCATCAAATTTCTCTCAATTGACAAACCAATGACACTCTAATGGCTCTGATACCATGTGAGATTTTGCCAAGATCTAGAGGCAATGGAAAGCACAAATAAGAGAGAACAAAATAGATGATAGGAATAAACTGTATTCTATCAAGATGCAAAATATGATCAACTGGATCATTACAAGATGTTTAATGATTGCCCATACAAACAATGTAGATGAGCCTACTTATATAGGCAAGGATATATAGATATGTAAGCACACAAACATGACATGTGGCTCAACAAGAAACAAGGGTAGGTAGGAAATAAGCGTGGGTAGGTAGGAGAAACAATATAATATTCCACATGAGGTGGAATGTAACCACAAGATAAGATCAACACCATAAAAGGTGGAAATTCCCCTACACACACTATCCCAATGTGGCACAAACACCCAAGTGTCTCATACCCAAACTAATATGATATGCATGTACCTAAGTAAACTTAAGTAAGGTGTAATAATATTCATCATGAATAATTAATTACACCAACACTATGTATATGCGCTAGAACATACATCAAATGCACCACATTATCGGTCATATGTGCCAGATAACTACTCAAATGCGCTATTACATTGGTCAGATACACTAAATCTTTAGGTATATGCGCTAGAAAAAGAGGTATAGATGCTAGACCGATGAAATACGTATTCAAAAATTCTTGTATATCATCCTGCAGAAAAAAAAAAAAAAGTAAGAAATATCTAAAAAATGGGGTTCGTGACCCACGATGGGCGCCATAAATGTGGAATCTTGCAAATGCAAAACAAGTCAAGCACACCAATGAAACATTATGTTAGAGATCAAAATCATAAACAAGTAAATGAAACAAAATCCCTAAGCACGTCTTATTGTCCTCTATCTCCAAGGATCCCTTAGATTCAAGGTGGCTCTTAGCTTGGAAGAGCACTTGATCTTGCGATGACTACTCAAAGAATGAGAGATAATGTATGATCTAAGATCTAAATGAATGCAACTAAGATCTTAGTGATGAGCTAATGATATGCAAAACTAGACATATTACCAAAATGAGAGATTTAGTGTGAGATTAAACTAGCATGATATACTAAGACATGATATGCAAAAACATGATATGAAATCTATGCTATGATGCTTACTATAATGATTTCAAAGAGAGGCTAAAATGCTAAATACTATGTGACTATAGTGTAGATGCATAAAAACTTGGATCCCTTAAAATGGAGGAAATGGGCTCTATTTATAGAAGAATTGGTCAAATAGATGGCCAAGATTGAATTGGCTTAAGAAGCGTCAAGATTGAAAGTTATCAATCCATGTGAGATTTTCAACCCAATCTCATATTTACAAGTGTCACCATGAGGAGGCCTAAGAGGATGTTAAGTAAACATTAGATGCTTATTAAGCTTTGAGGGTTAACCTTAAGAGGATGAGCAATGGGATAAAGTTATTATCCAAGGTTGAAGGCTATTGTCCAAGAGTTAAACTCTTGTGCAAATTTGAAAGATGGTCAAAGGGACAAACCATCATGGGTTAGCATGGTGAAGAGATGATGTCTTGTAAGAGCATTAAAGGATCTTTGAAGACTTTGGAGGTTACCTTGTTGGAAGGTAGATAACCTTCAAGGATTTTGTAAGTCTTACAAGTTTGGAAGACTCAACAAGTTAACTTGTAGAAAAAAGGTTAAGTCATCAACACATTTTGAAGACTTTCCCAAATTTGGAGAAGTGACTCCCTCAATTTTCAGGATGTAACATGATTAGAGGAATTTAGGCTAGTTAAGTGGGATTTGAGGACTTATAGAATAATGATTAGGAGGCTAATGAAAAATGTAGGATAATGCAATTGGGATAAATAGGAATTTTATTTAAAATAAAAAGATTTATGTCAACTAAAATCAATGCAACTTGCATTTGTAGGAAGATACAAGTGGGGGAGATTTATAAATAAATATTGATTTATTTATTTGTAGAATATATTTTAATTAAATGTAAATTCAATTAAAATGGTGGAAAGTGAATAAATATAGTCTTTTTACTTAATAGAAGAAAGAACATATTTAATTAAATGTTGAATTTAATTAACGAGTGAAATAGAAGAAAAGGGTACATTAATTAAACCTTAGTTAAATTAATAGGTGGATAAATGATAATTAAATAAATAAAATTAATTTAATTAAGTGTGCAAGTTTTAGGTGTCTATAGTATTAGCCTATAATTTTATCCTCACTTAGGCCTCACTTTAGCATTTTGTCCTCCAAGGCCTGATTGCAACACTGATTTTTCTCACACTACCCATTCACCTCACATTCTTACAAACTTTCTAGCTTGAACCCCTATTTGGAGTCCTAATTTGTAGGACCTGGATTTACCATTCCCTAGTCCCAAATTAAGACCAGGACATACCACACCCTGGTCCTAAATCAAGACCAAGGTGTTGTAGCATCCTAAAATTGCACCCCTTAGCAATTTTGATCGCATTTGATCCTTACAATAGTGTTTGCACCCCTTGGCCTGCTTGTGACCTAATTATGCTCATGCCCTTTCTATATTGCATCACTTTGTGATATTTGGCATGCATTCAACACTTGACCCTCGCCCCAAAATAGGGTAGGACCAGGGCATGGCACCCTAGTCCTCTATAGGACCATAGCGCCATGCCATGGTCCCCCTCATTTTTGGGTCCCTTTAAACCCTTTTTCACATTTCAAATTTGAGTGTGAATTCCCTCTCCATGTCGGCTCATGTCAGAAAATTAATCATTTTTCTCAATGGGCAATTATATAAAGAGGATTTCCCCTCTCATTTGAACATCCATCAATTAGAAATAGAACACATATGACATTAAGAAATCAAGCATTCAAGATAAATTGAGCATCTTCAATCTTCTTTCAAGCCTTGGAGTAGCAATAGAGTCAAGATTGAAGCATTGAAGTTGAGATCTACACATCCTATTTCATGAAACCCTAATTCCATGTGGAGGCAAGTACAACTTCACTAGGAGGTATAATCATTCAATTTTCAGTCATAATTCAACATCTCCCTCAAACGGAGATCCTTTCCTTTTAGTCATTTCAATTATATTTATTTTAATTTCATGGTTAATTCCAAAACTTGGGTTTGACCTACAGCAAGCCCCTATTCCCAAGCCATTTTATTTTATTTTTTTGTGCAAGAAACAGTTACAGAGTTGTACTTATTAGAATAAGCTTCATTCACAAAGATAAATCAACCCTTTTTGATGCACAAAACATTTGGAGGACTGTGGTGTCATGTCTTGGTCCCATCTTTTTAGGAGCTTCTTCAAGGGTCAGATCTGATTCAGCTCATACTGCCCAATTCCATGTGCCCAACGTGATCCCACATCTATAGCTCACTTTTTTCTCAGTTTTACCTTCATTTTTTAGGACTTTAGCTTAAGTCAGCATTTCAACTTACAAAAGAGAGGAAAACCCCATGATAATTAATCAATCCATTCAATATTCAGTCCTTAATTTGATTTGTAATTGAATCTAATGGATTCCCTTCCCTCTTTTGAATGTAATGGGTTTTTAAGCAAAAATAATTTGGTGATTTCTCCCTTCTACATTGCAAATTGCTAAATCCAATTTTCACCATTACATGCATATACGCCTTGGTCCCCAAATTGGCCCCTCTTAATAGTCACCTTTAATGAGTGATAAATCTAGCCTCGCACAAGCCTATTGCAAAAATTGAATTGGATTTTTAACAAGAAAGTATAAAAGGAGGTCTACCTCTCTCATTTTCAACCTAACAAATTCAAGATCTCAATTACACTCTAATAAATTCAAGTGATCAAGCAATCAGCCTTCTATCAGGCATTGGAGTATAAGTGAAGTCAAGATTCAAGCATTAGAGATGACATTCCCTGTTCTATGTTTTATGAAAATAATATACGTAAAACCCTAATTCCTCAGTGGAGACAAACAAAACTTCATTAAAGGTATATCATTAGTGTTTCATTCATTCTCAACCTCTCTCAAAAGGAAAGTATTTTACTACAGTATTTCATTTACATTTTCAATTCAATTTCATGGTTAATTCCAAATCAGGGTTTGACCTAAGGCAAACCCCTATTCCCAACATATTTCCCCTTTTCACTATGTGCAAGAATAGGTATGGAGTTGTATTCAAGAGGATTGACAAGATTCGTGGAGACAAACAAAATCAACTTTTGACTATGAGAAATTCAGAGGACCATGGCGAATTGATACTACCTAGTCCTAAAAAATCAAGTTGAACTTTTGAGAACATATCTAAATCATATTATTCTACTCAAATCAAAGTTGGTGTCTTCGTACGACATCTATAGCTCACTGTTTCTATCAGATTACTTCAATAATTCACTATATTGTCCTAAGATTCAATAATTCAAATTAATTAAATTTAAGGAGGATAGAGCCCTATCAAAGGAGCTTGGAATCTAATAAGAATTTTGGTCTATCAAGGCTAGATCTATTATATTCCTCTCCTCCTTAATGTGTTGGTTAATTGGGTCATTTAGTTGATTTATTGTGTGGCCTTGCTTATATTGTTGATACTAATATCATGCTAATCAAAAATTGTGTCAAAGTACTTGGTTATTCTCAACCCACTAGTCAGGTTAATCATTCCATTCCTATGCCTACATCCATGCATAGTGTGCCTATATTTACATCTTCTATCATGACTACTTTCACATTAAATGCTATTCCTACACATGTTAGTCATGGGGGTAATCCCACTAGTCAAGATTCTTACATACCTCCTTTTGTGAGTCTTTCATTTGTATGTCAATCATCTCCCATACCCACATATCATAGTGTTCCACCTCCTTGTTCTCAACCTCCACCTACATACAATAATGTTACTCCTCCATCACAATCCAATATGTCTAATTTCAATTCATCCACCAAAGCAACCATTAATAACCTTTCCCAAACTATTGCATCCCTACAACAACAATTAGCTTCCATTATCCAATCCAAGTTTAATGTTGCCACATTTGATGTAGCGAGCCCATTATGCAATGACATTGTTCGTGTTGTCCCTCCTAAGCATATGGAAGTCCCTCAATTGGAGTTGTAAAATGTAAAAGGTAACCCCTTGACTCATGTGAAAAAATTTCAAACCTGGTTTAGTGATTTTTTCATGTCCAAAGACTTATGGCTAAATTGTTTACTCAAACATTTAGGGATAAATATTTGCAATGGTATTTTTGTTTGTCTCCTTATTCTATTACATCATTTCAATAATTAGTTAATGCTTTCATTCAAAAATTTCACAATAATATTGGTCCTAAAATTACTTTGACTGATTTGATTCATTGTAAGAAAGGTGGTAAAGAAAAAGTGACTGATTTTATTAGTAGATATAAACATTTGTATTCTCAAATCCTATGTCTAATCATGATGTTCAAAGAATTTTCATTGCTAATTTACAAAAATACATTAGGGATAAGCTTCTATTTTTTTATTTTACTTCCTTTATGCAATTTTGTGCAATGCTTCATAATTATCAGCTTCAATTGAGTCAATTTGAATCATCTCCTTCAATTCCGATTTATAATAATGAGATCCCTCAAAAAAAAATTGTGAAAAATAAACTAAACAAAGGATACATCAATAAAAATGACAACATCAATACTCAAGTGGAAGCCATGATATCAGGTGAGGCCTCTTTATCGAAATATTTTAGAAAAGAATTTACTCCTCTTTCTGAGTCTTTGCATTGTATAATGTCGAGGTTGATAAATAATAATGTGTTGAAACTTTCTCCCATCAATCCAATTGATACCTCTAAAGCTTTGCCATCTTACCATGATCCCAAAGACTTTTTCCAATATCATTGTCAACCTGATTATGATACTGATAAGTGTTATACTTTAAGGAGTCAGATTCGAGGTTTTTTTGATAATAATACCATATTTGTAGCTAGTGTGAATGAAAAAGAAAACAAATCTATAGCTCCTCCTAATCAAAATCTCCAAATATTCACCAATCCTTTTCCTTCCCACTCTATTAATGTTGTTGAGTTTGAGTCTCTTTCCTTTTCTCCCAATGACCTTGGTATTGATTCTAATAATGTTGTGAATCTTGTTGACAAACCTACACCTCCTAAGGACCTATGCCTTACCTTTGATCCTAGTGAGACTATTGTTGCACCTAATGGCCCACTATATATCACTGTGAAGATCAAAGACAAACTCTCACAAAGGGTGCTCATTGATCCAGTGTGTATGGTGAATGTGATCACTGAAGAATATCTTTAAATTTAATAATTGAATCAAGTAACATATGATAAATCTGATGTTATGGTCAAGGTGTATGATGGTTTCTCTTTTCCTACTATTTGTTCTATTACTCTACCATTGAGGTTGGTACTAAGTGCTTAGATGTGACTTTTTCTATTATTCCTACATCAGATCAATTTTGTGTGAAGTTGGGACATCCTTGGCTCTCTTCCATGAGAGCTATTCCTTCTACTATTCATAAATATCTAAAATTCCCTCATAATGATATTATCATAAAAATTAATCACAATATGTATCAACACATGCTGAGGCATGGAAATTTCACCCTTGATTACTTTGGGCCTAAGCAGCTTGAGACTCTCAAGCCTCAAAATGATGTGTTTTTTCTATCTTATCAAAAGTGGAAGAATAAGTTGATCGTATCCTTGAGTAAGCCTATAAACCCTAGACCTATTCCCCCTCCTCATGATGGACCTGGTATCCTTCCCAAACCTGCTATTCCTCCCATATATGTTGCCTCCTACATCTTACAAAGGAAAGGACTTGGCATCTTATTTGTATCAACCTAATGTGTCTTCTCTTATTCATCCTACAAAGGAAGAAAAGTAGCCTATGTCCATTGATCCTGAACCTTCACAACCTCTATCTAAAACTAAATAAAATCATTGTGTGAGAGAATGTTGATGAAGATGACATGATAAGTCTCATGAACATTCTTCCTAAATCATTTCCTCCCTAAAGATACCAAATTTTAAAGATACCAAATTTTGACTTGCTCCCATTTGTTGAGCCTTTTCCTAACCCTATGGAGGAAATTCCACCTTCCCAAAATAATGTTTAGAAAGATTTGGAGGTGGATGATTTTCTTGACTATCTTCATTTGTGTCATAGATCCTTCTCTTGCTTGTTTGTAATGTGTTTCCCCGTAATGAGTTTTTGTGTTATGTTAGGCTCTCTTTAGATGATCCTTGTTACTATATTGGTGCAAGGTAACAAAGAGGCGAGAACTATTGTGACCTTCTTCTATTTGTATCTCAATTATTCTATATGTTTTCCCTTGTGTTGTCTACTTGGGGACAATGTAAATCATTGAGATCTATTTTGGTCTCTTCCATGTTGACTCAAAAGACACACGTTCCCTTCTTCCATTGTGCTTTTGATTCCACTACCTTTGGGGGATGAGGTCAATTCAATACAAATATCTTTGATATAAAATTTTTATCATAAGAGCATACTGACCCAAGAGTTGGTGGATCTCTTATGTTTTTTTATGTTTTATGATCATTATGCTTTGATTTGTCCTTTCTTGGGAGAATCTCATTGTGGTAGTGTGCTTGTCTTTAGTATGCATGCTACCTTAAAGCAATTGCTTCCAATAAGACATATGAAATTTCTTTAACATGGGTGGATACACTCCACTCAATTTTAAACTTTATGCACACACCATGACATGTTCCAATACTCAAGTTACTTTGCAAACTAAGCCTTTTGCTTTGTAATTTGGTATTTTTCTATTTCATGACTCATAGTAAGCAAGCCTTACTAGGCTAGTAGTCATGATTATCTCTCTATTTTATCTTTCTTATAATGTCTCTTTTATCTTGATATTGAAGTAGTAATATCCTAAAGTCCCTAGGGTCTTAATGTGTCTTGTCTCTTTGATGTCTTGATGAAAGTTTTCAATGCAGACCTTTGTACTTTACAATGAGTATTATTAGTCTCATACTCCCACTAAAGTGGGGGCTAAATGTAACATCATAAATTGTATTTGCCTATAATTTTTTCCTCACTTTATCATTGTGTCATCTAAGGCCTAATTGCAACATTGATTCTACTTACATCACCCATTCACCTCACATTCTCATCAACTTTCTAGCTTGACCCCCTATTTGTAGTCTTGATTTTTAGGACTGGGACGTACCACTCCCTAGGCCTCCTAATCAGCACCCAAATTGGCCCTTCTTAATGGTCACCTTTAATGAGAGGGAAATATATCCTTGTGTTAGCCTTTTGTGTAGATTAAATCATATTTCTGACAAGCAAGTATAAAAACTGGTCTACCCCTCTCATTTTAAATATAACAAATTGAAGCTCTCAATTACACTCTAGAAAATTCAAGTGAGCAAGTAATTAGTCTTCTATCAAGCATTGGAGGAGAAGTGAAGTCAAGATTCAAGTATTGGAGATGACATTCATGTTCTATGTTTTATGAAGAGAATCTACATGAAACCCTAATTCCTTGGTGGAGACAAACAAAACTTCATTAAAGGTATATTATTAGTGTTTCATTCATTCTCAACCTTTCCATCAAGAGGAAAGTATTTTTCTACAGTACTTTATTTACATTTTAATTAAATTTCATGGTTAATTCCAAAACTAGGGTTTGACCTAAGGTAAATCCCTATTCCCAACAAATTTCCCCTTTTCACTATGTTTGGGAATAGGTATAGTGTTGCGTTCGGGAGGATTGACAAGATTCACAGAGACAAACAAGTTTAGTTTTTGACCATGATAAATTCAAAGGACCATGGAAAATTGATACATCTTGGTGCTGAAAAATCAGGCCAAACTTCTGGGAATGGATTTGAATCATCTTCTTCTATTTAGAAATAGGTTGGTGTCTCTGTATGATATTCATAGCTCGCTGTTTTTATAGGATTACTTCAATAGTTCACTATATTGCCCTAATCTTCAACAATTCAAATCGATTCAATTTAAGGAGGATAGAGCCCTTTTAAAGGAGCCTAAGATTTGATTAGAATATTGGCCTATCAAAGCTAGATCAATTAGATTCGTCACCTCCTTAATGTGTTGGTTAATTAGGTCATTTAGTAATTTATTATCTTAATTTACCCATAACCCTAATTTTACACCAATACAATAATAAGGAGCAAAGATATCAGTTCCCCTTTCTAAAGACCCCTAGAGGCTTTAAAGAAGCATTCTGGAGAGCCATAAATGATCACACAAAATCTAGAGTTGGAAATGAGAAGAAAGATTCAATTCATTTTTTATGAAGTCAAAGGCTTCTAACACCTTCATGATAAACCTCCAGTCAACCTTATCTTATGAATTTTTAATATATAAGTTTAGCATCATGCTAAAAGTCCTTGTTTTTAGAGTGAATGCACAACTTTGAGTGCAATAATGAGCTCATCAAGAATAGATCTCCATAGTACAAAATTGGTCTACTCCCATAATATAACTATTTGAAGAATCCTTTTTAGCCTTTATCATGATCTTATGCAATGCGTTACTTAATAAAATGGATCTATAGTCATCTAGGGAGGAAGCTTGTTCCTTTTTGGGAATAACACCCAAAAATATGTTGTTGATTTCTATTAACACTCTTCTATTACCTATGGATTCTTTTATGGCTTTTGTTATCTCTTTCCCAAGAATCTGCCAACACTTTTTAAGAAAGGAAGCTGAGAAATCATTCAACCCTGGAGCCTTATCAAGGTGAAGTTTATCCACCTCCATCTTAAATTTTGATTATGAGGGAGGTTACATAATCATTCTATTTTGTTCTTCCCTCACTAGCCTTGGAATGAAATATAAAATCTCTCTTTGACCTGAAAGGTTTGGTCCTTCCCAATTGTTGAGTAAATCCTAAAAACAAGAGATATGACATTCTTAATCTCCACCAATTCCTCCACTACATCACCAATTCTTAGCTTCAACTTTGATAATCTATTCATATTTCTTCTACATTTCACACTATTATGGTAAAATTTAGTATTCTTGTCGTCGTCCTTTAGTAATGCTTCTCAAGAGTTTTGTCTCCAAAATGTCTCCTCCTTTTCCAAAATATTTTCATAATCTCCTATCAATTATTTTCCTTTTAGGAACCTAGCCTCATCCATACAACTAATCGACACTACCCTATTAATTTCCTCTAATTCTTCTTCTAGTGTTCTGTTAGAATAAAATATATTTTTAAAATGTTCTTTGTTCCATTCTCTTAGACTTTGTTTGATCAATTTAATCTTTGACACTACTATCAATAAATTTTTCCCTTTTGTAGGTCCCTTTATCCACGAATTCTCTATCAAACTTAACAAATCAAGATGTTGAAACCAAACATTTTTAAAATTAAAGGATTATCTTATTTCCCTTTTATCTCCTACTATATTGAAATGAATCAAGAAGTGATTAGAAGTTGACCACACCCTGATGCAACATTTTAGCACATAGGGGAAGAAATGCAAGTCTTTTATCCAAAAGAGCCTATCTAAATTCCCTGCTATATTACTAAACCCTTTCCTCTTGTTTGTTTGTGTGAAACTGAAGATCTCATTACTTGCTTCTAGTTCCATCAAACAACATCTTTCTACCTAATAAATAAAATCTATCTAAGATTGAAGTGTCCTTCTCATACCCCCCACTTGTCATTGCTCTGAAGTATGGTATTAATGTCTCCTTCCACAATATAAAAATTATTTTGTCTTGCCAAGATGGAATTTTCTATTTCTAATTAGGTTTCCCATTCGTTAATGAAATCAACTAGTCCATAAATGTTTGTAAGCATAAATTGGAGATTCAAATTTAATCTCCTTACATTGTACCTCATCCAATGTTTACCCTCAGCTAAGCTTTCTACCATAGCTATTTGAATTTTTCTAAAGATCATTGATCCTTGTGAGGTGACTTCATCTTGCACCCACTCTCCTTGCCAAAATATAATTTTTGTCTGATTTGTTCCACTTCCACTATGGATAGTTTTATCTCTTAATGGAGGAAAATGTTAGCTTTAGTATGTCCCAGGTGGGATTTGACTACCCTTTTCTTGTTATGGGTGTTTAGGCCCCTAACATTCCAAGAAAGGACCTTCATGACCCCTTGGGAAGGGTGTCACCCTTCCTTAATCTTAGTGGTTTGGTAAATTTATATTGACCTTTTCCATCACCATCCATGCTTCATTTTTCTTGATTGGTTTTTGGTGCAATCCTCTTCTTAACCCTACAATTCAATTCCCCCTTTGTAGATTATCTAAGTGAAATTCCAAATTTGTCTTGTCACTTATTTAATTTCTCATTGTTTGCCTCCTCCTTTTCTATGTATTCAACATTATTCTCATAAGTCTTGTCATTTCGGTTTGTTTACCTTCTTCAAATATCCCCCCTTTTATTGCCCTTACAAATTTTATTGATTATTGATTTGAATTGTAGCTAAGTGGTGGATATTTATAAATTGTTTGATCCATCTTGTGTTCTCTTTAATTTATTTTCTAGTATGTCCAATTCCTTTATTACACATTTTTCTATCCTTGTTCATATGAGGATATTATGACTAGGAGATGGCCCTTTATAGTCTATTTTCAACCAAATTATGGGTTTGACATTACCCTTCATAATCTATGTTTTAGTCTAAATTCATTAATTGATATGGTTAATGTTTCTCCTACACCCAATTTTCATGCACTTTAAATTCCATGCAACAATAATCTTGTATCTCAAACATCAAAGATTAGGAAGAAGGAAAGATGTGAAATTTACCATTGCCTATCTTTCCTATAAATTTACGTAATTTACCTCAATTGTCTCAATATAGAAATAAAGAAAAATAGGATAATATCATTTAACAAATGTAGAGAGTCAACTTAAAATATCTCTTGGGATGTACTATGCACATGACCATTTAATAGACATGTCATGCAAAAGATAAAGTAAATAAAATCTATATTTGATACTAATCCATAGTTAGTAATATATTTGGTAGAATCTATTAGTCATATGAATAGTTATGATATAGAAATTTCACTTAAAAAGGTACATAATGAGGTATTTCCATTACAAATCATGGAGGAATATGATGAATTAATCATTAAATTTTTAGCCCCAAGGACTATATAAAATAATTAGAATTAGAAATGTTGAAATTCTAACATCAAATATCTCTATTAGAAGCTTTCATAATATGCCTAGATCTTGTTTGGGTACTATAACTCTTCCAATCCAAGTTGTTTCATTCAAGTTTAGTACACTTTTTCATATGATCTCTAAAAATTAAATTATAATACCTTTCTTGGTTGTTTATGGTTATATGATATGAACCTAGTTACATGAGCTACTTTTTATCAGTATGTTAAGTTTTAGCATAAATGGAATATTTTCCATGTACTTATAAATTCTTGATCGTATAAAAATTATGCTCAAATTGATACATCTAATACTTACATTACACAAAATGATCTTTTAGTGCATTATTATAGTAATTCATATATGTTGATTATTAAGTTCATTAGATTTTATGACTTGTGGGATTAGTCAATGTTATATGAAACTTAAGGTTTATAATGTACTATCATTATACATGGAACCATCTATCTATGCTGAAATAATCGAGTTGTATAATGATGCAAAAGAGGCATTAATGTGTATGAAAAGGATGAAAAAGTTAACTTATGAAAAGGAAAACTTCTTTAAGAGTTAACCTCACTCTTTAAACTAGGATAAACCAACTGCTCTAAATCTCTATTAGTTATCATTTTTTAAGAGTGTCTACAAGGAAATTCATCATTTTTAATCAGATTAACGGTTAGCCACTAAACCCAATCTAATTAATTGAAATCCAAATGTAGCAACAATAAAAGGCTAGTTAATAAATTCAATCATAAGAAATGAATCAAAACATAGAAAAACCCCCTGTTGAATCCAATTATGATTCTTCTATTGTTCTTCTTCTTCTTGTAGGAGGTTGGCTCTCAGAGTCGTGCTATGAAAACCTACAATACGAGGACACAAAAGAGATTGATTTAGGAAAATAATTAATCAATGGTTGAGATCCAATGTGGTGGGAGAGAATTGCTTATGTTAATTGGATTTGATTGAGAGGTCAATTGGATTGATTGAGGAGCTAACTGATTTGATTGGGAGATAAACTAAATTTATTGAATTGGTAGCTAGATTGATTAATCAATCTAAAAAAGGTGATTAAGAGTTAGACTCAAAGTTAGCGGCAGTTAGAAATTTGACATGTGATGTAGGAAATTAGAATGAAATGTCATTTGATTTAAATTTGAGTTTTGAAACTATCAAATGAAATGGAAATTAATGAGAAATGAAAAAAATTTGAATTCGGAGGGAATATGGTTAATTTGAAATTAGATTAAACAAATTTAAGAAATTTATTTAATTTGGAGGACATAATTAGATAATTAAATAATTTAAAGAAATTATTTAATTATGGGAAAATAGAAATTGATTATAATTAAACAATAAAGATTGTTCAATTAAAATAGATAATTGAGATTAAATAATAAAACTATTTAATTAATCTGAAGTAGGAAAGGTCAAATGATTAAGTGATTAAAATAGAAATTGAATAATTAGTTTGTGATGAAAAAGATGAATATTAATGTAGAAAGATAAAATTAGATTAATTAAATAATTAAAAATTATTTAATAAATATAGAGGAATAATTAGCGATGTTAGTAATAGGACAATTTTGAATATCTACATTTTCCCCCTCTTTTAGACAATATGTTTTCTTATGTTGTTTCGAAGAATAACTAAGAAAATCTGCCCAGCATGCCCCACGAATGATAGGGTATAATTGTGCCTCCTGAAAAAATTGGTCAAACAATTTTGATTTGAAGACTAGTTTAATGATAATATAATCAGGATCTCATGTTTGCAGTTTGGTGAAGTTTTGAGCTCATTTGGGTGACCTATAAGGTTGTTGAAGTTGGATTTGGCCATGATCGTAAGATTGAGAACCCTAATTAGGGCTCAATTTTTTTTATAAATAGGCATTGTAGGGTTAATTTTTCTCGTTTGCATTCTTCAAGTTTTTAGAATTCAGAGTGATTTTTGAGTAAAAGTTGAATGTTTGAGGAGCAATGGTGGGCATTGGGAGGTGACAACACTTGTTTGAGCGAGTTTGTTCATTTGGCAGACCAGAGGGCTCACGTGGTGGGGTAAGTATATCGACCTATCTTGTCAATTTTGTGTTAATTTTTTGTTTAAAAATTTATGGCTGAAATGTCAATTTTGAGAATTTCACATATGTGTATTCCTTTTTTCACATTTGTAATTTTTATTTCGCATTTGTTATTAAAATCTCACAACTGTTAAAGATATTATAGAAGACTATTGGGTTTTGCATTTGTGTACTTTTATTTTTGCATTTGTAGGGTTAAAATTCACAACTATTCTAAATGTTTTGCAATTGTTTATTTCATCTCGCATTCGACTATCAATTTCGCATGTGTTAAAGTTAAATCTCATAATTGTTGATTTTTTTTATTTTTTTCAATTAGGCATGAATTTAGACATGTGCATTAGGATTTCTAGGGTTTTGAGTAGATTTAGGCTTATAATGACATGTTTTTGTAGGCTATTCTTCATATTCTAGGTTCATGCCAGAATAGGCCTAATGGCCTTGCTTTGTGCCATCATCTTGATGATCAGGAGCAAGACTTCTTTAAAAGTATTGGTCTTTATCTCATTCTTTTCATGCTCGAGGTTACCACCAACAAGGGCTTGATTACAGTGCTCTTGTAGAGATGGCATTCAAAGACTCTCATTTCATCTACCTATTGGTGAGGCGATAGTGACTCTAGAGGATGTATGGCAGATTCTACACATTCCTATTCATGGAGAGAGAGTCACATATGATCGGTGATCAGGCATAGCCACATAGTGCGATTTTATGAGTGTGAGATGGATGAGCTTGGGATTAAATCTTTGTATGATATTAGATGGGATGTGATGATGAGGGAGTACAATTAGGTTAGCATTTTCTTTTGTAGCTTGATTGTAGGTACATTGGTCTTGGATCGTCAAAATCATAGATTTCTAGTTGGTTGGGATGATGGGTGATAGTTAAGTGCATGCTTGTGGTCCATGTGTTCTTACTATGCTTTATTATCATATGCATATAATGGTGTATTTGGGTGCACGGTCTATCAATAGTGAGATCACACTTTTATAAGTTTGGGATTGGGAGCACATTGCAGTGTTCAAGTCAGTTGTACATGTTAAGTTATAGGAATAGGGGCCATATTCTTATAGATATGTGCAGGTAGTTTGTTAGAGGTTCATAAGCTATACCTTATTTTTTGAGATATGAGATTGATGTAGTATAACATTTAACATGGCATCCATATATAGATTGTCTAGGTTGGGTTGATGATGCGCAACATTTACCTTATTGTAGACAATAGAGATATTTGATAGGTCACATTGTTAGTTCATAGTCCAAATAATAGATGTTTAGCTACCTGATCATGTTCTCAGGTAGTTTGGTGAGGTACAGGTTATTCCACAAAGTATTGCATATTTTTCTTGGTCATCATGAGAGGTCTTAGATTGGGGATCATGTATGAGCCCACACGTAGTAGTGATAGAGTTTGATAGTTTATGTCTTGTTCAGTGGGGTTAGGGCTTGGGAGTGGTTTATCTAGGGACCACTCCACTGTATGACATATGGTGGGCAACACATATGCCTACATCATTAAAAAACCTTAGAGTTCCTATTTTTGGGGGTATTGGTCAGAGGATGAGGTAGTGACATGATGTTTGAGATGATGGTAGAGGTGATGGAGGAGGTGATGGAGGAGTTGAGGGTGGAGAAGATAGGGGTGGTAGGAGAGGTGGGAGGTTAGAGGTTGGGGGAGATATGGTAGCGGAGAAGTCAATGAGATGAGAGTGGATGATGGAGGGGATGTCTTAGTTACAGCTCTAGGGAGTGGAAGGGATGAGGAGATGATGGAGATCAAGGAGGTTAGTGCTTCCTCATAGGATGGTGATAGATCATCATCAAAGACTTCAAGATCCTATGATTCAATTAATTCTGATGAGGAGCACATGATGATGATGTTAGGGATGTAGGGATAGTGGGTGAGGAGGGAGGTGTTGGAGAGGAAGGAGGAGGGAGTTAGAGAGGAGGGGGTATTGGATATCAGGTTGCAAGTAGAGATAAGGTTGAGGTGGGTGTTCGTGATGTAGAGATGCTTGATCTAGAGGATGTATTAGTGGGGGAGGATGTTATGTAGATTCTAGATCCTCGGGTAGTTATATGGAAGCTATGGGATCTTTAGGATCAAGTTTTAGATTTACAGCTAGCATCATTCATACCACAACAACATAGGGTCAAGGATATAGCCTAATTCACATAGGATGTGGAGGCCTAGATGTAGGAGTGTGATGCACTTACTACTGAGAGATATTTGTTGAGGATTGAACAAGACCTAGCCATGGCTGAGAGGTATTTATTTTGGTGAGAGAGATGGTGCACTAAGGAGAGTACAATTGTGTATGGACTCTTACCAGAGGTATTTTTTTGCAAGTACTAGAGTACAACAAATGGTAGACTAGTTGTTTGAGGTCGATAATGAGATGACATATTGGTTGATACATTATGAGGTAGTTGTTCCTGCAGGCCAGAGGGCTCCTAGTTACCAGGAATTTAGATCACAAAGTCGATCCCAGAGCAGGTCACAGTCTCGAGCCATGTCTAGTAGTGGTGGTGTCATGGGGTCATCACCACCACCACTAGGATATCTAGGGGAAGGATCTAGTGGGAAGCCCTAAGGAGCTCATGCTGAGGACATAGAGAGCACTAGTTGATATATTTATTGACACTTGATTGAGCCTGTGGGCCACTTGTATCATGATTTTGTACTCTGACACATTTTATGAGCTATATATATATATATATATATATATATATATATATATATATATATATATATATATATATATATATATATATATATATGAGATGTATTTTTGGTAGCAATCTATATGATGTATTTTATTTCCTATATGCATTATGATTATCTTAGGTATGTGATGATTTAAAATGGTTTATAATGGGTTGTGATGGTTTATGATGGTTTATGATCTACACGTGCTTTTTTATGATGTTATTGTATGATATATGTTTCCTATCATGGATGTATGCAACTATATGATGATTCTACCATTCATACTTATATATGCTATGTGACTTCTATTATGAATGTTTTTGTGGATGTATGTATGTAATGTATACTAACATGATTCTATATATAGGATGGCGTATCATTTTTGTTGCTTATGTTTATTATGATGTAATGAAATGCAGATATATCATTATGATACTATTGTGATATGTTTATGTTCTAACATGAATGTAGAATGGACTTCTTTTTGCGATCCAAGGTACTTAATGCATCATGACCTAGTGCTTTGATAAAGGAATTGTTAGTGTGGAAAAGAAATTAGTGTGAGATGAATGAAATTAAATAATATAGATGATAGGATTAAAATGAATAGATATACCATCATGAATTTTTGTGCCTTTATATAGTGCAACAATTTCATCATTGGGCCTTATTTTGTATCAATGGACTTTTGTACACCAAGGTATATAGAAAAACAAAGGTGTCGGTGATATTCCATTATAGTAACAAACTCATAGAAGACAAGGAGTCAATCCATCCATTATATGGTTATTATACTAAGGGTCAATGTATGTGTGATAGTCACAAGTATAGCTATCCTTGAATTTTATTTTTTCATATGATACTCGCCAAATGAACATACCAACATAGACACCTAAAATACTTGTACTCTAGAACTTCATAGAAACACACCATATACAACAAACAAATAAAAAGGATCATGAACCATCTTGACTACTCTAGTCAATTTTGAACATCTTTGAGTGGCATAGGAACATGGTCCAACATAAATTGATAAAGATAAGACTAACTAGGACAAAAGCCAACAACCATACTAATTTATGTCATTGTTTTTATTTCTTGATGTGATTATTGATAAGAATGTCTAGTTTTAGAGAGTGAATACCCCATATAAGACTGATCTCTCTGGTTTCGAGTGTACCCTTCCTTGGTTAAGACAAATTTATGATTGGTTGATAGGGCTGGATGGATTGATTGACAATACATTTGATCAGGTTGATTGTATACTTTGATAGTTCGTCTAGTATTGATTTGATGAATGCTTTGGTATACTATATTTGCTTATACCTTTGTTGTCACGAGGGATATTTTACTGCATAATATTTTCCTTATTTTGTAAGTTTGGGATCTTTTTTAGGATTTTTACGATTTGTAGTGATTTTAAATGACATTATATCATTTTTTTGGATATTTTTCATGACATTATAACTTTTTTTTGGATGTGTTTAGGACACTATAACATTTTTTTTTTTCAAGACGTTATATCATTTTTTTGGATTTTTTAGGACATTATAACATTTTTTGGGAATTTTCTTAGGACACCAAGGATTTTCCCCCAATTAGGACTATGAGAATACTAATGTGATGAGAGAAAGGGGATAACTGACACTTTCCAATAGGTTCTATGACTAAGGATAACACATTCCAAGCCATAGTAGAAATCTTTTTTATGGGCATGATGAGGGTGGTGGGTATGTGTGGCTAGGTAAAATACTGATAGATAATGGAGCTATAGCCTCTACACATGTCATTTGTTTGACAGGTTTTCACCATGGTACTTACCCAAAGTGCCTATTTTCCAAGTTTTCACTATAGGGTAGATTATCTTTCTTTACTTTTTTTTTATTGTTTGATTTTTTTATTTTTTTGGTGGTCACACAAGATGCCCGTTTGCCAAATTTTCATCAAGGTGCCTATTTTCTTACATCTTTTTTATTTTTAGTTTTTTTGAATAGTTAAGACATGGGATATCTAGACACTAAGTGTAGTAATTTTTTGATGCATACTATTAATTGGATCAAATAATGGATCACCTTTGATTGTTGACAATTGGTATGCACCATTGCCAAAAGCTCTTATGATCACATAGGGTCCCAACCAATTCGGTTCAAACTTACCTGGTTTTTCCCTTTCTGTAAGGTTCCTTTGATTTTCTCCGATGACTAGGTCTCCAATTTCAAAGAATTAGACTCTCACCCTCTTGTTGTAACTTATCCTTGTTGGCAATTCACACTCATTTGGTGATTTCTGGTGGTTTTCGGTGATTGATTTTTGGTTTAGGGTTGTCATTGATGGCAAATCTTCATGCAGATTCATTTTGGTGGTCGTGATTCTTCCTATCTGAAAGTAGGTGTTAACCGGTAGCATGCTAACTGGTATTCCAGGAAGAACAAAGCATTTTTGGGTCCAAATGCTTTACAATGATTGTGGTGCATTGAATCATGTTCTTGTTGATTGGGTCAACTTAGATACATCATTTTATCATCATTTTGGTGATCCACATTTATCTTTTTGGATCCAGTCAAGCCGACATGTATCTACATGTTACACCTTCAGGCCGACATGATGTATGATCTATTTTTTGGGTGTCTGTATATAATTTTGATGTGGGTAATCCTTTTTGGTGGATGATGCGATTGTATGCAAGTGAGAGGTAATCGAGAATCAGTTTTGGCGTAGTTTCACATGCGCATTCTTGATCCGTTAGCTGATTGAGATAGTGTACAAGGCAGAACAAAGAAGGTGATCCAGTCAATGTTTTTACACTTAACTGGAACTCATCCAAGCGTAATAGTTTCTATCTCTGAGTTCATACATTTTAATTCATCATTGTAATAGTTGTGTAAGTCAGTGAGACTTCCTTGAGAGTTATAGCCTTTTGGGTTATTGTAATTGAGAAGTGAGCTCTAGGCAGTGTGCCTGAATGCCTGTGCATTCCCCATTTGTAATATTGTTTTTCTGCTGGCCATAGTGGAATAATATTGTGGGTTCAAATCCCACTCTGTTCTTTCCCATTTGGGTTTCCACGTAAAAATATGGGTGTTATCATCTTGTGTTTGTTTGTTATTTGTTTTTGCTTTTCAGTTTTAAGTGTATGCTTCTGGTGATTAAAAGATAAGTATGAAAATTTGTCAACTGGTATATCACTGATTCACCTCACCCCCATCTTAGTGATCCCTGATTCCAACAATTGGTATCAAAGCCTAGTACCTCTAAAGAAGCCTAGCGCTACTTGAGGAAGTTTCGGGAGATTGACTCAATGGATTCTGGTTTTTAGAGACAACTCAGTGTGGGACTTTAGGATCTTGATGCAGCAAAAAATGAGATATGTACCTTGAAGAAGAACCTGAATGTTGCTGATGATTTCATCAATGACATGAAGGATCAAGCAAACATCTCTAGAGAGAAGAGGAAGGAATTGATGGACAAGTTGAAGGAGAAAGAAGATCAGATCATGGAATATCAAGATAAAGCTGATGAAGTTAACAAGATTGAAAGAGAGAATGTCGCTTTGAAGAATGAGATGCAATCCATTATCATGAGGCTGAATCAGGAAATTGAGGACCGGAAGAAGAATGAAGATAATATGGCACAATCATTGAAGGAAAGAGAAGATGAATGCTTCAGGCTTACTTACCCATGAGAATGATCAATTGAAGCTTGAGTTGACACAATCAAGAAATAATGGTCAAGAACTTGAAAGACAGGTTGCTACTTTGAGGGATGAACTTGCTATTGCTAATGAGTACAAAGACAAATTAAAAGATAGCTCAACAAGGCTTGATGAGATGCTAAAGAGTCAGAGACATGGAAAGGACATGCAAGGACTTGGATTTGATAAAGGTGAATCCTCTGGATTTGAATAAGGAAATGCAAAACCCGATTAGAAGAAAAGCAAGAATCCTCCGGTAAGACAACCTAATGCTCATAAATTAAATGGTAGATGATTTACTTGCAATAAGTTTGGTCATATAGAAAATCAATGTAGAAGTAGGATGAATAACAGAGTGAACAACAAGAATAATGTTCCTACATTTACTGGCCAGTGTTTCATATGCAATCATTTTGATCACAAGTCAAATGTGTGTAGAGCAGTAATGAATAATTTTCAGAACAAAAGATGCTATTCTTGTGGAATTTTTGGACATATCTCTAATTAGTGCAAGACAAGACCAAATCTGATGAGCTTCATACCTATGTAGAATAATGTTGTTTGCTGAGCATGCAACAAAACTGACCACATTGCAAAGTACTGCAGAAGCAAGAACAGTGTTCCGGTACACAAGAGTAAATCAGATGAGAAAGGAAAAGAGAAAGTACAAGAGATCAAGGAGAAGCATGACAAGATGTGGGTAAGAAAGGATGAATCCAGAACCGACAATGGGTCTACACTCAAATCCGGTGCGGGATCTTCATCCGGTAACTAGGGCTTTATGCCTTAGGGAAAGATTTTCATGCAGATTCTAAGAACCCCCTCTTCAGTGGTCTACAATCAATTCGAGAAGGTTACAAAATGATTGATTCATATGTACAGATGGTATCCAAAAGTTTCAAAAAGATCTGGTACTCCGGTATGCAATTTCATGAAAATCATGATAACCGGTTGCTACATTTATTATAGTGGAAAATTAGGATTTTGCAGGATTAAAGTGCATTTTGAAGTCTCATTTGTCACAATGTGATCAAGAGAATAGAGCAGAGAAGAGAGAAAATCAATTTGGCAATTTCTACAACGATTTTAGCGACTCCAAATAGAATTTTTGTGCCTGGTTGTGAAGCAAGATATTTATCTGTTCAAACTTTCTATTTTCTACAAACCCTAGGATTTGAAATGGCTTTAGTTTCTGGTATTGTGACTCCTCTAGTAGTTGAGATTAAGGATAGGGCTCGCCCAATCTTCAAGAAACACCCTTTCAAGTCAGTTGAGGATGATCCGGATGGTCCATTTTCATCAGTGCCCTACACTGTGCTGCACAATGAGGATATTAGGTCCTACATTCACTATGACCTTGAAGAGATTGGAAAAATAGACATGCTGGACTTCTGCAATAAGCATTTAGCTGATGGTTTGGGAAATCTCAAATCTGAATTCAAGGTGCTTCAGGACAAGGGTTTCTCACAATTCGTGCATTTTTCATTGTTTGACGAGGCTGAATGGATCTGCTACATTATTAGTCATGTGCATGATGATTTGATATGGCATGACAGACCTCACAAAATTACCAAGTAGGTGATCCATGTTGTAACAGGTTTAGCAGAAATTGTCGATGTGCCTAGTTTGAGGAAAGTGTCAAATGACACCATCATAGCCACTACAGGATCCAAATTTTATAGTAGAGACATGACTGTTAATGATATTTTAGAGAATGATGTGAATTTTGCATCAATGGTAGTCAGATACAAGGTTTACCAGTCTAGCGAGTACAAATTTGTCTTTGGTACTGCTATTTACTCTGTGTACCAGATGCTCAAGGATGATAAAAGGTATGATCTATGCACTGCACTCTAAATGAATTACTTAAGGATATGAAATAGATCAAGAAGGACAAGAAGCATACATTTAAATATGGTATACTCCTTATTTTCCTATCATTGTACTTCCTGAATGAGATACTCAGTATCAAAGAAAAGGTCCAATGGGCCTACGATAGACCGGTGGCCATATAGATCAAGGAAGGACTATGGGGAGTTGGAGATGCAACCATGAGGATACTTGCCCTTTAGGGATAGTTCAAAACCTTCCTATCTGCAATTAAGAGAAAGGAAAGGAATCCTAAGGAGGTAGTTGAAAAATATGAGCAAACCATTTGCTTCATAGTAGACAAGGATCAATGTCTAATGGAAGTAGTGGAGCCTCGAATAGTGTGGATCATGCCCATGGGGTATGAAGTTAACTCTGTTACACTTGAGGTGTATGCCCAACACCTACTGAGTCAACTGGTTAATCCCAAAGAAGGGAGATTTGGTACATTACAGGAAAAAGACCTCAGTCTGCATATGCAATTCACTGCCCCTGCCCAGAAGAGAAAAGTTACTAAGATGGCAGAAGAAGTAGCTGCTCAGGTGGGTTTCACCAAGGAGGAGGTGAAGAAATCAAGGGAGAAATATGTACAAAAGAAGACAAAGTATGCTCCTACTCCGATGGCACAACTTGAAAAACCTATCCCATCTGGAAAAGGTGTGCTGAAGCAAAAGGAGAAGCCTAAAAAAACCTATGTTGCAGTATCTCCGATGGCCTCAGAAACTGAGTCTGGGGAGGAGGAAAGAAAGGCAAAGAATAAGGGAGAGTTTTCAAAGTGGTAAGGAAGCCACACTCCGGTAGAGCCCAAAAAAATTGGATCCTACTCCTACCGCAAGGCCCAAGAGAGAAAGGAAATTCAAGACTCAATCAGAGTCTAGTGCACAAAAAGGCAAATCTGAATTTGTTCCCTCATTGACAACAGATCAGTTAATAGATGAAATAATAGTTGATGGCAATTTTAAGAGTATTGGAGTTTGTAATGAAAATTTAGATGAAGGAGATAAGAGAAAAGTTGAGGAAGCAGTTGTATTATATTTACAAAATTTTAGTAAAACATTGATTGAATTAGAAAATGCCATTCCAAAGGATTTGTACAGTTTGATAGATGCTAGAAGGGTGACTGCAAGCAAGATTGATAGGGAGATGAAGGAGAGAGAATTGATAAATGTTTGCACCTATATTTCACAAAGTGAAGCTAAAAGATTGATTGAAGAGGCAAATAAAAAGGAATTTAGAAGTAAAAATAGGATCAACAGATTAATGATTGGAAATGTAGAGGTGAGGAAAGAGATAGAGGAGATATGGAGAAAGATAATACATAATGACCCTTTGTAAAAAGATGCATTTAAACCATCTCAGCCAGAAGATAAGCAAGGTTTTTCTGGAAGACAAAAGGTTGAGGCTTGGTCTAAAGATCAACCAGAAGACCAAGATAATATCCCACTTGATGTTGAGACTGGTGATGCCCCTCTTATGGTAGATAGCTCTACATCCCCTGTGATTCAATAGGTTGATATTGCACCAAGTGGTGACACCGGTGCAATAGATAAAGGGGATAAGGGAGAAAAGAAGGATGTTGAGACAACAGAGGCTAAGGTTGTTGAGGCTAATAAAGGCAAAGGCATAGTTGATATAGTAATTGCTACTCCTTCATTTATAGGGACCCCACCTCATATTCTGATTAATCTTGATGGTTCTATTGATCTTAGGATGATGTCTCCTACTGAGAAGCTTATGCTTGGAGCTACTATGCAAGCGCAAGCCAGTCAAGATTTGGTGAAATCAAAGACTAAAGCTAAAAATCTAATTTTGATGTCTATAGATGTTTTGCAAAAGGTGGCTCCTAGTGTATAGTTAGATTCAAGTAGCAGCCCCTTCAGTAAATTATTTCAATTAATTAACAGTGTAAATACTAGTTTTGATTTCTTGGAGAATATGGCTACACAAAAAGTTTTGGATAACTTTAAGGAGGTTTGAAAACAAACATTCTAGAAGATGATTGAAGATGATAGGTTGAGACTGAATAAGAGATGCAGATTATTTCTAACACATTATCAGAAGCTGATAAATTATATAAATCTTGCTTCATTTTGCCTAAGTTCACTGTTGTTATTGATAAGCAGATAGGTGTTTGTCAGGGCAAGCATGTTGGCGTCTCTCAGTCCTTTCATCTTAATGTAACATTAACTAGGAGTATTGAAGGACAAAATACATCCTTAAATGATTAGATCTCAAGCCTTCAAGTGGATAAGGAGAAAATTTTGACAAAAGTAGGTGAACTCCAGAACCTGATTGCCACCTAATTGGACACTATACTAAGTAATAAGGTGGATTGTATGAAGGAGATGGCTCAACCTGTATCATTAGAATTAAGAGAGCTAGAAACTCATGCTACTATATTTAATGCATTTATCAAAGTTTTAGACAACTTGAAGAGTGGGTGGGATAGTCACCTAGGACTTTTAAAGACTACTTATGCTAATATCTTCAAGTATTTATGAATATCTTTGTACATAATTTTTTGGATAGCACCCCATCTTTGGCATTGTTGTCAAAGGGGGAGAGGAATGATGAAAAATGTACAATATTGGAGAGTGGAATTCTTTGTCTACGAGGGTGAAGGATGGAGAGCTAGTCAAAGGTTGCGAGCCCCCTACTATTCTATGGGGCTATTGGAATTGTTTTGATTCTTTTGAACCGGTGTCCAGTACTCAACACTTAGTCATTTTTCACGAGTGTTGCCATAAATGCCAAAGGGGGAGATTGTTGGAAATTTACACTCATCTGGTGATTTCTAGTGGTTTTCGGTGACTGATTTTTGGTTTATGGTTGTTATTGATGGCAACTCTTCATGGAGATTCGTTCCAGTGGTTGTGATTTTTCCTATCCAGAAGTAGGTATTAATCGGTAGCATGCTAACTGGTATTCTAGGAAGAACAAAGCATTTTTGGGTCCAAATGCTTTTCGATGATTGTGGTGCATTGAATCATGTTCTTATTGATTGGGCCAACTTAGATACATCATTTTATCTTCATTTTGGTGATCCGTATTTATCTTTTTGGATCTGATTAAGTCGACATGTATCTACACATTACACCTTCAGGCCGACATGATGTATGATCTAATTTTTGGGTGCTGGTATATAAGTTTGATGTGGGCAATCCTTTTTGGTGGATGATGTGATTGTATGCAAGCGAGACATGATTGAGAATCAGTTTTGGCGTAGTTTCATGTGTGCATTCTTGATCTGGTAGCTGACTGAGACAGTTTATAGGGCAGAATAGAGAAGAACAGAGAAGGTGATCCAGTCAGTGTTTTTGCACTTAATTGAACTCATCCAAGCATAATAGTTGCTATTTCTGAGTTTATACATTGTAATTCATCATTGTAACAGTTGTGTAAGTTAGTGAGACTTCCTTGAGGGTTGTAGCCTTCTGGGTTATTGTAATTGAGCAGTGAGCTCTAGGCAGTGTGCCTAAATGCCTGTGCATTCCCCATTTGTAATATTGTTTTTCTACTGGCTATAGTGGAATGATATTGTGGGTTCAAATCCCACTATGGTTTTTCCCATTTGGGTTTCCATGTAAAAATACCAGTGTTATGATCTTGTGGATGTTTTTTATTTGTTTTTGCATTTTAGTTTTAAGTGTATGCTTTTGGTGGTTAAAAGATGAGCATGAAAATATGTCAACCGGTAGATCACTGATTCACCCCCCCCCCCTCTTAGTGATCCCTAATTCCAACACTCCTTAGGTGGTTTTGATATTGTAATACCCTACAAATGGTCACCTAAACCATGGGCCCCTAATCTCAACAACACCACCAAGGTCCTAACCAAAGGCAATTAAATCAACCTTGAGTACCTAATTAATTAATTCTTCAATCATTAATGTTGCATGGCAAATAAATCACTCAATATTAATTAAATATTTATATTTAATTAATTAAACATGACTAGTAAATTATTTTAATCAATTATCCTATTTATTTAATTAAATGTCCTAGCATATTTCATTAATAAATAAATTTGTTAATTAAATCATAAAAAAAGGAATTAATTTAAAGAAAAAGAGGAATTAATTTACAAAAAGAGACTAATCACAAAAAGAGGAATTAATCTGCAAAAGAAAGAGTTAAATTGAGAACAAAATAAAAGCAATTAAATTGAATTAATCATTTTCTCTAAAAATAAAACTCAAATCTTTTCTTAAGGAAAGAGGTTCGGTTTCATTGAATTTTTTTTTTCTAAATTAAAATCTTGAGCAAATTGAAGAAATGTGCATGGAATCACCTAATTTTATCTCAAGTGTATGGAATCAACTAAATTTATCTCCAATGCAAACTTAAACTTATAATCTGAATACATTCAATCAGGCTATAATTGGAATCTATCTCACAATTAACTTAATCTAATCTCTCAATTATTTCAATTAATCTAGATCATGCTTTTTCTTGAGAAATCTCAACCACTCATTGCTAATCGATCTTGACCATTGGTCTCTCTTTTGAGTCTCTATAAATTCATCCTTCGTCTCTCATTCAAGACACTTTGGAGATTAATTGTTATTGTGCAGTTTTTGCTCTAGAGTCATTGAAAATATTGTGCTTTGAGATTATTGCATCTTAGTTTAGCTTTTTGCATACTTAGTTTAATTATGATTGCGTGAATTCATCTAGCTTAATATTCATCTATCTAGCTTAATATTCATTCATCTAGCTTAATCTTGCATCCATTTAGCTTAATCGTGTGCTCATATAGATTAAATCCTTCATCTTGGTGTAGTCTAGTCACTGGTATTGCTTAGACAAATCTGAGAGCAAGTCTATACTCGCATCTTTTAGAAGGCAATAGATCAATTTGTTATGGTCTTTTATATTCATGATTATATCTATCTAACCATGCATGCAATGACTTAATTGAAGTGTTATGTCTTATAGCTTGCAGACTTCTAGTTTTCACACACAGATTTTTGGTGCCCACTGTGGGGTAGAAGACTACAATTTTCGACCTTGCAGATCAGCTCATTTTTATTTTTTGGATTTTTTCCCTACGGTTACTTCAAAAACTCGTATGAGTTTTCACGAAGAACAGAATGATAATTTGTAGGTCTCGTACGGTCCATAGTGAATTGTTGTAAAGTTGGGTGAGGATTATTGTACAATTTTCTGGTTTTTGGTATTAGAACAAACTGCAATTTTAGGGTTTTTCTGATTAAATTTTGATGGTACTAATGCTAACCCTAACTTGTTTTTTGTCTGCCTGAGATATTTTAACAGCCTTACCAGTTTTTGTAGAACATTTGTCGAAGAACACACCTATCGCACAAATACAATATGACTATTGATTCATTGTTTTTGTAGGTTGCCTGAGGAGATTCAAGTGAACTTGGTGTATTATTTAAATTCACTTTTTAGGAACTTAAATTTCTATCTATTTTATGAACAAATTTGTCTTTAGTGTTTTAAAAAAAATCTAAGAGGTAGGAAGAGTATGCTCTTGTCTGCACAGACAATCAGAAATTCATACCCTCTAAGCTTTTTCTAAGTTTGAGATTTGTGTACCTTTAGCAGGCCTATCACAGTGGGAAAAACTAATCACCCTGTGAGAATGACCCAAGTGAGTACAACTCAACTTGAGCATTCCAACTCACTATAATAAATAGGCCTCTAGTGATTAAAGTCTCAGAGGACGGGATTATTTGAGTTTTCTCTTTGAGATCTCTCATATCGGGCATTTTGTAGGGCCTCATAGTCTCAATCATGTTTACATGACTACATCTTGTTTTGGTACCTTGTCGGGCTATAGGCCTCAATCATGCTTGCATGACTTCAAGGGGTAATTTCAAACAAAATTCCTTACTAAAAACTATAAAATAAAGGCTACCTGATTCACCTCCGAAAGGGGGATAACCTTTGTGCAAGAGAGATAGTAACTCTCCCAATATACTTGCCATTTCATGCCCCCATTAGCATTTGGAGTGGGCTAATATGTCATTGAGAATCCATTGCATGAGACTTAGCGGCCATATTTTGATTAGCTATTAGGTGTGTACCTGAGTTTGCAAGCAAAGGTTTTCTTCTCTAAGACAACTTCCGTAGGGTTAGCGTGTTGTGCTTGAAGTCATTATACATCTTGTGTGTTTACTATGTTTTCATCCTTGAAATCGAAACTGGAGAAAACAATCAAAAACATCAAAAAACTCAGTGATCAAAACTTTGTCTGTGTCAGAAACTAGTCTTCGTCCAGTCCTCTGTCATACGAGTTTACTATTTTATCATCTGGCTATACATATATTATTGTACGAGTCTTCTTTTTTGTCTTCTAGTTACAGATCTATCGTCATACGAGTCTGAAATTATCATGTCAGTTTGTCATCTGGTCCTATAAGAATTGTCATCCTGGTCCTCAGAATTGTTGTTTGGTTTGAGTTAAATTGTCGTACAAATACTCATTATCCTCATCAAATTGTCATCTAGAGAACACCAAACTATCGTACGAGTATAGGCAAAAACTCGTACGAGAAACTACCTGTGTCGTCTGGGAGCTTCTAAATTGTCGTCTGGGTCTGAATACTCTGTCGTACAAATTTATGATTTTGTTAGTCCAAAAACTTGTCTGTTTGCACATTTTTCTAGAATTGTCATACTTGTTTAATCGGTCTACAGTTAGCGTATATTTGGTCTTTTTCATCCTGAGCATACAAAATCTCGATAGTGTACCCCTGTCATTGTGTTGCATGATTTTGTTGATCATCTTTCAGCTAGTTCAATCAACCTTATCAAAATTAAGTTACTTAGATCACGTCTTATACATGATAGATCATTCCTGAAACCAAACTGAGTCTTAGTCACTTCTCTCAAATCAAGGTAAGTTACTTAGATCACATCTTATATAGGATAGATCATTCCTGAAACCAGACTGAGTCTTACTCACTTCTCTCAAATCACTACGTTAAATGAACAACTAGCTTCAATTTGATCTTGACATCTACTTCACTTATAGCTCTCGGTCACATCAGTTATAAATGCCTATTCAAACCAGAAGTTCTCACAAGAAAACCACCAAAGGTAAAGGATCATCCTTTTCATTACATAATAATCCATTCTTTGTAGAAGACCCCGTCTCTAACAAACCTTCATCGTCAAGTATACCAATTTTTTATCGACTCTTATCTCCCACCATGTCTAGAGAAAGGCGAGAAAGAGAAGCTGCTAAACATGATACCTATGACAATATCAACACCCATGCTAATGACAGTGATTCCTCATCTAGCGAGTCTGAAGCTTCCGAAACTACAAAAGTTGTTATAAATAGCTGTCAAAATGATAAGGATTTCCAAAAAATGATGAAAATCATCATGGCTAGAGAAAAAGAAGAACATTTTCTAGAGCTAGCAAAACAAGGCACTAAACTTCCAACTAATTATAACATTGAAACTCTTATCACTAAAGAGGAAGACACCAATAGCATTGGTAAAAAAATAATTACAAGCATTACAAACTGAAATCAAAGAAATGAAAAACAAGGATAAATCATCTACACAATATTCTTTAGACACGATCTTCCCATTCCCAATTGACAAGAACCTTTGCATGCCCCCATTTCCTTCAAGAGTGGAAATTAATAAGTTTGATAAATATGATGGTAACGCAGATCCTCAAGACCATGTCAATGAATTTTGTGCCTTATGTATTAAGTTCATGCACGAACATACATATCTCATGCGCCTTTTCCCGAGGAGTCTAGGAGGGCAATCTATGGAATGGTTTTTGAGCCTACCTATGGGAATTAAATCTTTTAAGGAATTAGTCAAATGGTTTCTCTAGCTATACTCCTATAACATTCATCATCTAGTCACCATGATCGAGCTTTGCAATACCAAACAGAAAACAAGAGAACCTTTTCTAACTTTCCTTCAACATTGGAGAAAGATGTTCTCTAGATATTCATGACCTATTCCAGATTCTAAGAAGATTGACATCTTTGTAAATAACCTGATCCTAGAATGCAAATACAATATCCAAATGCAAGTGTACCCTTCATTCAAAAAAATGGTAGATAGTGCCCTCAGAATGGAAGATGTGCTTATAAAGAAAGGAGATATATCAATTTATAAAGAAACACAACAAGGCTCTAGTTCCAAAGAAAAGAACAAATACTGGAAATACGACAAAGATAACAATACAAATGTTGTTAATGATGGAGTGGTAGATGTTGTTAAACCAAAATCAAAACCTGCAATATTTAATCTGTCTAGCAACACACAAGCCCTCAAAGCAACTGAAACTGCGGCAGAAAACCCTCCTTAGAAATCAAAAGAGTGGTTTAAAGAAAAGCCTTGGCTTTCAAATCCTAAACGCGATTTCACTCCTTTGAAAGAATCGTATGAATCATCTCTTAAAACTCTATTGGAAAATGATCTAATCACATTCCCCAACAACTCTAGACCGTATGATCCAGAAGTTAAACCCAAATGGCGGACGGAAAACGAGTACTGTGAATATCATGGAAACAAGGGTCTTACAACAAACAACACATGAAACTCAAACACAAGATACAAGACCTTATCGATGTTGGAAAAATTATTGTTGGAAGTCATGTAACCAATGTTGATCATAAAAATTTTAAAGATCCTTCACCTGCTTATGAACAAGGAGAATCCTCTAAATCTAAAGGAGGCACCAAAGTCAATTACACCTATGCCAACAATGATAATGTCATCAACATGATTGAATCTTCACAATATGAGTACTGCAACATAATCATAAGCAAAGATAAATAAAACACAAACACAAACTATAAATGTTGTGACTTGCTCTCAAAAGAAGGTTACTCTCAAAGGAGCTAGTTCCTCAACTCCTGATCAAACAACATCAAACTTGCCAACTTCTTTAAACAGACAACCAGATACGGTCACGGCTAAATCTAAACAGTTGGCTTCATCATCCTCTCGTGGATAGAATATTTTTGAACAATTGAAACGTACTACCGCTCAAATCTCCATTTTTTAACTACTTAAGATCTCTTCTGCTCATAAAGATATCCTGGACAAAGCTTTGCTCACTACTAATGTCACCTGACTTCACCTCATTACCTCACCTTCTCTAAAGAAGATAACAATTCACTGAATCGCCCACTTAACTAGCCATTAAACATCAAAGCTATGATCCATAAACATTGAGTCAAACGTGTTTTGATAGATTGAGGCGTTAGGTTGAATATTTGTACCTCCAATTTACTGATACAGTTGGGATTTTCTAAAAATGACATTGATCCAACAAAGAAAATAACAATCAAAGTTTATAATGAAGAAGAGAGAACCTTTAAAGGTCTGGTACTATTACCGATCAGGGTAGGACCTATGGAGAGAGATGTTATTTTTCAAGTGCCTGACCTTCCCCTTTCCAACAACATCTTGTTGGGCAAGCCATGGATTCATGAAATAAAAGCAATGACATCTACATACTATCAGTGCTTGAAATTTCCTTATAATGGAGTTGAAGTCAGTATTCCTGTTGATACAAGCTACACCTGTAATGCATTAAAATGGTGTACTAATACCTTTGCTCCTCATAATAGAGCAGCCTCTGTAGCTAAAAGTTCAGAAACTTTGATAAAAGACTTAGAAAAGAAATTGAAACTCATAGGTACTAGCATGGATGGATACAAGAGAGAACCCGTTCTCTCACTAATGTCTCTTCCTCTATCGCCAAGACAGTCTGGAAAACCATCTGAGGCTATGAAGCCACAAACTTCAAATCCAAATGTCATTTATGATGGTATTTTTGTACAATCCTCTACTTCCCTTGCAGATGAAATAGAAGAGGAGGTTATTCTCAAATGGATTTTCAAAGAAGAAAGTGAAAACATAGAAGTGCAACACTATGAGATTTCCCCTAAACAATATGGTCTAGGCTATAAGATGATTCAACGCATGGGATATTCAGGTACCGATCCTCTGGGAAAGTGTCAAGAAGGAATTGTTGAACCTATTAAACTAAAAAATTAGTCTACAAATGATAAAGCTGGACATGGATACCATTTAGAGGAGTCATAAAATCAAAAACCTACTTCTCATCATTAGTCAAAGTGGAAGAAAAAGATACTAATTTCAACATCACAGGAAGTAAACACTCAACAAACTCAGGACGAGTATGAAAAAGAACAAGAAGAACTGGCAATCAAGAGAGAAGAAGCAGCTTGTAACCAAGTACCAACTGTATCAGCAATAGCACTACAATAAGTAGAAATCCTAGAAGATATGAGAGAAGAGATGGAAGGCATTAAAGAATTATTTGCACCACTAAATATTTTGGTCACATATACAGGAAGAATGCAAGTAGATGATTTAGAAACTGACTTGAATGAGTATAAATGGGGCCCAGAGCCTCTGTTAGATGCATCTACTAAAGAGACTCCTGAACAACCTAGTGATATCATAGATGAAGCACAAGAGATAATATGCTTGAATCTGCAAAAGGAAATAGAGGAAATCAGACTCAAAAGACAAGAAGACTATGAACAAGAGCTGAAAAAAGAAAGTGCACAAGAGAATTCCTCACCTACTATATCTCCCTCTAATGAGATAGAGCACATCAGGTATGGAATTGCAAATGAAGAATTGGAGGCTACAGAAGCAGGGTTGGTCGTTAGTCCATAGGAAGCTGAATGGGAAAGATGGCAGAAACTAACAAAATCATCAAGGTTATGCCAATAGGTATGTCAAATACAACTGATCATTGAACCAAATCATGAAGGAACTTGCAACATCAAAGATATAGATATTGATACTATACATACTTTCACTAAGCCACTTGAAGAAGAGTCAGATGCTTCATCTTTTGACTCTAATCACTCTAAAATAAGATGTATTTATGGCATTACCTATTCGACACCAAACTATGACTACTTCGTCATGAATATCGAAACTCAGTCTGCTGAACTTGTTATTGTCAAACCACGATATGTAGTCCAGTTTGAAGTAGAGGACGGTACTAGTGGTAGGTCTGCTGGGTTAGTTTCCCTAAATACTAACTTAAACTTCGATAATTGTTTTCTAACTCTTCTTGGTCTCAAGATGCTTAAGTGAGGTAGTCTTCTAGAAATCAACTTGTTGGTTTGAGGTTGTGATGACAATACCGTGAATTCCCTTGAACCTGTTAAATCTTTATCCCTGGTACATCCTGGGCTTATTAACTATACTCTCCAAGATCAACCTTTGAATATACCTACCTTTGCCAACAACTATACACTATCCTGTTATCTTAATGTAGTTGAATAAATGGGCTCATCTACCAGTAAACATAGTGAGAACATCACATCAACAAATGTCAAGTATCTTAGTCGCAAAAATCCAAAAAAGAAAAATAAGTATTCTGATGGTGAAAACCACATTGTGGCGGTGTCAGAATCAAAAATAGTAAAAATAAAGGACGTACCTAATAGTGAAAACCTCTCTGAGGCACCTGAAGGTGAGATAGTTGAAATTTTGCCTGATCACTTTGAAGAGTGATCATCAATGCTAATTGAACCTACACAACCTGTAAACATTGGAACAAAAGAAGCTCAGCACACCATACATGTAGCTCAATCCTTGTCAGATGAAGAACAGAAAGAATTTACTAACTTCTTCACGGAAAAGAAGATCAATTTTGCATGGACATATGTTGATATGTCGGGTCTAGATTCTGACCTCATAATGCATCATCTTTCTATCACTCTCGAAGTTAAACCTGTTAAGCAAATACTCCAAAAAATGCATCCCCATGTTGCATTACTTGTTAAGGCTGAGCTAGAAAAATTACTAAAAGCTGGATTGATCAGAGCAATTGATTATGTTGAGTGGATACCTAATATTGTACTTGTTTCCAAACTTGACAAATCAATACGTGTTTGCACAGATTTCAGAGATTTAAACAAAGCTTGTCCAAAAGATGATTTCCCACTGCCCAACATAGACATGATAGTGGACATGACTACTGGCTATGAAATGTACTCTCTAATGGATGGTTTTTTCAGATACAATCAGATCAAAATTTCACCTAAGGATCAAGAGAAAAAATCATTCACCTGTACATGGGGAACTTTCTGCTAGAATGTAATGCCCTTTGGCTTAAATAATGCTGGTGCTACTTATCAAAGAGTTGTAACAACCATTTTTCATGATATGATGCACAAAAACATGGAGGACTATGTCAATGATACTCTAGTAAAATCTATGAAAAGATCAACACATCTATCAGAACTAGGTCCAATCTTAGGTAGGATGGAAAAATTCAAACTCGGATTGAATCCCAATAAATGTGCATTTGGAGTTACATCTGGTAAGCTCCTAGGATACGTTGTTTCAGCGAAAGGAATTGAATTGGATCCAGAAAAAGTTAAGGCTATAATGGAAATGTCACCTCCGAAGAATGTCAGTCAAATGAGGACTCTCCAAGGGTGGCTCCAATCCATAAGATGCTCCATCTCTCAGCTAGTAGATAAGACTCAACCATTCACAAAGACATTATGGAAAGAAGTCACATACAACTGGGATGAAGATTGTGAGCAGCACCAGAAGCAGATCAAGGAATATCTTTCTAATCCACCCATATTGATGCCACCAATTCAAGGAAATCCCTTGAATCTCTACTGATACATCACTGGGGGCACTTTTGGCACAACGGGATGAGAATAAAGAGGAAAGAGCTATATACTATATTTGCAGGACCTTGGTATCCTATGAGATGAACTATACTATCATAGAGAAATCTTGTTTGGCATTGGTCTTCACATCACAAAAAATGAGACACTACATGCTAACACATTCTATCAAACTGGTGGCTAAGATTGATCTACTCAAATATCTTCTCAGCAAGGCAACACTTAGAGGGAGATTCGCTAAATGGGTCATTATTCTTACAAAATTTAACATTGAATATATAGAATGCAAAGCTATCAAAGGATGGGTCATGTAAGTTCAACTTATTGATGTTATGCTTGAAGACAATCAACCTTTGCACATATAATTTTTGGATGAATCCATCATGCACCTTACTCAGCGATCCTAAAAAATGTTCTTTGATGGGTCTTTCACTCAACAAGGTTCTGGTGCTGGAATAATTTTTATCACTCCTCAAAGATATTCAATCCTAAAGGCATACAAGATTCTCTTTCCTTGTACCAACAATATTGCAGAAAATGAAGCCTTGGTAAATGGAATCAAGCTGGCTATCAAATGGAAGGTTGTTGAGATATTCATCTATGGAGACTCTCAGGTGATAATCAACCAAATCAATGATATATATCAGACTTGGGATGAAAAATTAATGCCTTATAAAAGAATGGTTGATGACCTCAAGAAATACTTTACCTTTGTATAATTTCAGCAGATTTCTAGATCAACAAATAGAGTAGCAGATGCTATGGCTACCTTGGCAACTATACCATAGCTACAAGAATTTGAGTATCGCTTTCAATTCCTGGTGGAAGAGTTACATTATCCTTCTTATGATTCCCCTAATTCCCAGATGGTTTGTTCTATCATTAGCAAGGACTCATCTCGCTATAGTCATATCTACTCTTATTTACATGACCAAATTATTCCTGCTAATCTTACCCGTAATGAGAAAAGAAGCCTTATTTGAAATGATTCAAGGTATGTCATCATAGCTAATGATTTGTATAGGTGAGGTTTGGACAGTACTTTGCTTAGGCATCTGGAAACTAAAGAGTCCCAACGTGCGTTATCTGAAGTGCATGAAGGTATTTGTGGATCTCATTCAAATGGTCTAACTCTGGCTCAGAAACTGGTAAGGGTTGGCTACTACTGGCCAGATATGGAAAAATATGTTATAAAATTTGTTAAAACTTGTGAGAAGTATCAACTACATGGAAATCTCATACATTCTCCAGGCAGGAATCTAATACCTTTTATCACACATTGGCCTTTTCAGCAATGGGTGTTTGATCTCATTGGCCAAATCTATTCTGCATCTTCTAATGGACACAATTTTATCATAACTACCACTGAGTACTTCACTAAGTGGGTTGAAGTAGTTTCGCTAATCAAAGCAACCGGTAAACAAGTAGCAATGTTCATCCTTAACTATATCATCTGCAGGTATGGAATACCTTCTTCAATTGTGACTGATAATGGAGGATAGTTCAAAAAAAAAGATATAGATGAGCTCTGTGAAAAGTTCAAATCAAACAGCACTGGTCATCCATATACTACCCTCAAGGTAATGGACAAGCAGAAGCACCTAACAAAAATGTGTTGACTATCTTGCACAGAATGGTAAACAAATTTGGAAAGGATTGGCATCTGCAGCTCAATCCTACACTATGGGCTTAGAGATCAAGTATTATAACACCTACTGGGGCTACACCTTTTGCTTTGGTGTATGGATTCGAAGAATTCTTGGCTATTGAGGTGGAAATACCTTCTTTGAGAGTTTCTTTGCGAGGTCTTATTATTGATGAAGATGACAGAATATCTAAATTGCAAGAACTCGAGTTGCTAGATGAACGTCGGCAAGTGGCATTTGATCATCTTAGAGCCTACCAAAAGAGAATGTGTAGAGGTTATTAAAAAAAAGTTCAACAAAGAGAATTTCAGGTTGGTGACCTTGTCTTGAGAGAGAATCCTAAAAATCAACAGTTTTGAGACAACAAAGGGAAGTTTGAACCCAATTAGTTGGGTCCCTACATTGTTACTGGAGTCTTTGGTTGTGGTGCTTATCAACTCTCAACATCAGAAGGAGAAAATCTTCGTGAATCGATCAACACCATCCACTTGAAGAAATTCTTCACTTAGTACTCTCTGCTCCAACAACCTGTACAGTGAAAAAAATCCTAAAAATCAGAAAAATTCTAAAAAATATATAAAAAAAATCAAATGCCTTGGTGAAAACCTGGTAAATAGGCACCTTGGTAAAAAAAAGAAGAAAGGATCTTTGCCAAGTACGTGAAAACCTAGTAAATAGGCACCTCTTATACTCAAGCACTCCATCTATCAATGCAAATTTGGCATTTCCTATTTTTATTTCCGCTTACCTGCATCTTTGCTTTAGCTTGTACATATCTTTTGGTCACTTTTGTGACATCCTGGTTCTTTTGGAACCCTCATGGCTTGAAATCGATCAATGTCCTAGTCTTAAGGTAATTGACTGATCAATTTACATGTCCTAAGCAATTTAACCAAGTCATCTTTTTGTCAGTAGTACCAGGTCATCTACTCAGAGTTAGTCACCTGTCTCCAAACTACTAAAGAGTTTTATCAGTGAATAAAAAATCAAAATAAGACTACTGAAAACAGTCACTAAACTATTTGAGATATGATTAAAATTTTCTTTGTGTGTTGTCTTTTAAATTGGTTTTTTATTATTATTCCCTTTGAGTAACTCGAGGAAGTCTATCTTGACTAAGAGGAGCAAGGATTGGGGGCATAACACTTTTTCTTTTGTTTTCTGCTTGTAGGAGTGATTCTGATGATTTGGAAACATCTATTAAGTTGGGTGTCTATGATTAGTGACTTCACATCAAGGTGAAATTTCCACACATACCTCGACTCCGCTTATTTGTATGCTATAGGGAGGTTGGAGTCATTTCTTTGTCTATTTTAAGGGAATTTCTTTAATGTGCAATCCGGATGCATGTGTAATCTGTCCAAGGATATGAATGATAAAAGGGTCATTGCTGACAAGATAATTAATATTGCATATATAAAGGAAGGAATTTTGTTTTTCTCGTTGTGTTTGTAAAATTCTCAGTGATGAAAATTAAGCATACCAAATCCAGTGACTAAGTTTAGGTTGCATTCATTCTAAATTTTATGCATATCAAGTGATTTCATCATGATAACAATAATCTCTTTATCTTTTGAATGAGAGTCTGAAGCAATCGTCATTTCTCAGCTAAGTGGTCTCTTTTTCATTATTGTTTCTCTAATCGAGTACTTGTGTATTGAGATGTTAGCTACATACATGAGCATCTTATATAGATCCATACATTTCATTATATATTTATTGGCATTCATATTACTACATGAAAAAATAAACATTTACATTACTAGTTACTCATTTTCATCATTTATTTCCATATGAAAAAGAAATAAAAAACAAGAATACATCCATATTCATCTCCATTACATCCATCCATACTGAAAATATATGCATACATATAGAATAAAGCATATAGAAACATATCTCATAATCAATCAACACAAGTATGATGAAATCAAATCAAGAGCTCATATATCTCATCATAACCTCAGTGTCTAAAAGTACAAATGATATCAACTATCATATACAATGTCTCATCAGAGCAAGAATCGTATAGGCTACAAAAATGGGGTATATAACAAAATATAGGAGGTATATAACAAATCTAGCTCTCTGCCTCTCCCTCATCATTGGGTGGAGGAGGTGGTGCTTGCTGACCGATGTCCTGTCTGGGTTCCCTAGCTCCCTCAGATCGAGCCATATACTGAGAATATGGAACAACTTGTTGTGCTACTCGGATCGCTACCCTATAAGCTACAACATAATAAGTTGCATGGCTCATCTGTTGCGAAACCTCTTGCTGAAGGGAATCTCTCTCTGCTATGATCTTTGTGAGTTGTTGGTCTCGCTCTGCCAGCCGCATCTGCGCCACTATCAACTGTGACTGCAAACCTATCACCCTCACCCTCAAAGACCGAACTATGTCTAGCATTGTCTGCTCTCTCCCCATCTCTCCCTCTCCACCTCCTTGCTAATCCTTCCACTGTCTAACCTGCCTAGGAGCCTCTCTCTCCTCCTCACCTCCAACCTCTGCTACCCTCGAACTGCTAGCCTCACTCCCAACAGCTCCTAAGGACCCACCCTCTCCTCTCTTTCATTGTCGATCTCCCGTTGGTGCCCTATTGCTACTAGCACTGAGATCACCACTTGTCCACCTAGGTACATCCACTCTCTGTCCTCGTACCTGCACTCATCCCTATACCTGACCTGGTACCTGTGCAACCTCCTCCACCTCATCTATAACTGGTGCATGCTCTCCCGAATCTGTAAACTGCGGAAAAGGATGTCTCTGAAACCAATCTCCATACTGGGGCAATACCCCCGCATCTGCCACATCCTCTAGGTAATCCCATCTCTGTGGTTGTAAACTCACTAACTCCTGCATTCTCCATGCATATGATATTCTTGGTGCCCATCCACGTCTCTCCTCCTCCCCATATCTAGCATATTCTATGAACTCTTGGGATATACTCTACGATCTCCCATACTATCTCAAAACCCTAGATACTACAAACCGCTCAATAATAGAAGCCAATCTATAGATCAGAGGTCAAATCATAAACATATCTTTTTGTTGTGCTCTCCAATTGTCCCATAGCTCTAAACCCCTATATGGTCTTCATACCACAATGATCAAATCATCCAACTACCTCCTCCAATAATCAGTCTTGCCCAAGTGGGGTTGTGTAGCATAACCTGAGTATCGGTATACAATAGGTCTGCATATTGGGATATTCTCCCATGCCCATATCTACAAAACTAGGACACCTCTTGGCCTTGTTCTTCCCCTCGTGATAGAGAATCTCATGCATCTCATAGTATATATGAGTGAGTAAGCGTGAACCCCACCCTAATCTCACTGGATGAGTCAACAAACTCTCTATAATCCTACCCCAACCACATAAAAATCCCTATTGTCCTCTGTTAGGTATCACAAAACAACCAATCATGCCAGCCAAAATGCAAGCCAGAGGGTAATCCGCACCATACCTGCTCATCAAATTGTCCCAAGTGATGGCGCGATCAAGGATACTCTCATCATGGAATATACATCTAAGGGCCAAAATTGTTACTACTTATCAAATTGCCATTAGTTTTATATACAAAGTCATTCTATATACTCTAGTCGGTTACCACTACCGAAATATTTAGTCGGTATGAACAGCCTAGTCGGTTACAGAAGGAAAATAGTCACAAAGCCCAGTATACACCGAGCTGTCTACCGAGTGTTATTTCATGTCTACCGAGCAATAAAGATAATACACCAAGTTGATATACACTGAGTGAAACGTGTTACCAGATTCATTGAACCTGGACACACATATGAAAACATGTTACAAGATCGAGGCACATAGAACCATTATCACATTGGAAATTCCACATACAGATTTTGTATAATTTTGAGGTCATCTAACCAATGAAATATTTTGCATGGTTATTTATTTGAGAAATCATGTTTGTAATATTGAAGCAATGAATCAGATCACCGACATAAGAAGTCTATTTATACAGCATGAATTTAGGGTTAGAAATATATGTGAATGTGAGAAATGTGTGTGCATATGTGTATGAAGCAAGACTTATGTGATACATGAGAAATCACAAAGTATTATGACTGTTATAGAGACACAGAGGTCACTGAGAAGGTTATTAGAGAACAGTCAAGGAACAAAGTAAATAGAAGGGTTTACCAAGTTACTTTATGAGTTACCGAGGTATGCTATAGGCAAGGTAATCTTATTTTGAGCAAATAGAATCTACTACAGCATTTTAGATGTAAAGTTGCAGATATTTGTAAAGTCTTATTGTAATATTTTGAAGTTGTAAGAGAAACCTTTAACAGGGTAAAAGACTCTAATCAAGTCTATAAATTGTAAATCCTCTAACCAGGTGCAGCATATATATAGTGTTGTAAAATCCTTTAGCAAGGTAGATCTAACAGATCTTGTTACTCCTAACAGGGTAAGCTATCAGAAATAGCTAAATATGTAGCTCTAACCGAGCACTCTTTATTATTGCAGTAGTGAAGTTGTGGGTGCCATCCCCACCACAGTTTTTCTCTCTAACCAAGAGTTTCTGCGTAATCAAAATATATGTGTTATGGAGTGAATCATGTATGATTGTTACTCATTTGTTTTAGCTTTATGTTATGTTACAGTAGTTTTTGGTTTATGCATAACAGTAAAGATATTGTTGAGAAAATGATTTGAAGTACTGATTCACCCCTCCCCTCTCAGTACATTAGCTTTCCATATTGGGCCTAACAATTGGTATCAGAGCTTGAATCTTGGAAAAGGGTTTAACTACCTAAAGAAAAAGATCTTATCAATGGAAGGCTATAAACAATCTCGGAGGATTGTGTATCTACAAGAAGAGATGGATAATGCAAATCAAGTGATTGCAGACATGCAAAGGCAAATGCAAAAATCTCTGAAAGTAAGGAGAAGATTATCTAATGACTTGTAGGATTCTCAAGAGTTAGTGGAACAAATCGAGAAATCATCTGAGAACAGTATATCTAAAGAAACTGAAGAAATGATTGGAATGTTGAAAGAAAAGAACAAAGCATTGGTTGATCAACTAAAAGCAATGAAAAGAGAACATGAACATTTTAGTACACAAATGACTGAAAATCTAGATGCATTAAGGATAGCCGAGGATAAAGCAAGAGATCTACAAAGAGAGAAACAACAACTTGAAGTCTTAGTATCTAATAAGAATGATGAAATCATAAGGCTAACTGCTATTCAACAAAATCTGACAGATCAACTAGGTTATACACATCATGAAGCAAATCTGAAAGATGATGAGAATCAATCATTGAAACTTGAAGTATCAAGGTTGAGCAATGAACTTGAAACAGAGAAGAAATCCAAGGAAACACTGAAGAAGAGTTATGAAGCATCAAAGATGTTGGATGAGCAACTGAACACAAGATGACCCTACAAAGAAGGAGGACTTGGTTACAAAGGAAAAGACTCTACCGAGAAGGGAATCTACACTGCCGAGAGAGGAGAATCATCAAAACAAGCTGGAAAAAGGAATAACATCAAAATGAAGAAGCCTATTTGCTACTACTGTGGAAATCAAGGTCATACTACCAACATGTGTCAAACCAGAAAAGGTAAGCAACCGAATACCACTAAGACCAATGGTTATTGTTACAATTGCAATAAATATGGTCACACATCTAATCAATGTAGGACAAAGTCTGTTAACAATTATCAGAAGGCAAAATTCAAAGGGTTTTGTAAAAGCTACAATAGATATGGACATAGTACCGAGAAGTGTTGGTTTAAGAAAAAGAACCACATGTGGTCTGCACACCGAGCAAATACTAGAGGTTACCGAACTCACACAGATCCTTACCGACAATATTCTGCAGTACCATAGGATTACAATACAAGGATATGGTGTGAATGTTGTGGAAGATATGGACATATAAGTGCCAACTGCTTTATAAGGTTTGGAATGAATAACCAAAGATCATGGAGAAATCCTGGTATGGCATGTTTTCATTGTCACAAAGTTGGACACTTGGCTGGAGATTGCAGAGATCAACCTAGAGAAGACACTGAGGAAATAAAAGAGAAATTAAAGATGATTTGGAGAAAGAAGGAAATTGTGTCAAATAAAGAAAGCACCTTACCTATTGAGTTAGGTGCTCCCACTCCAAATTAATCGGTAAAGGTATGAAGGGATTGCATTCTCACAAGGTTAAATCTTAAACAGTTCCTATTTCAGTATGTACTAAATTCAAAATCTACATAGTAAGATGTAGTAGTAAGTTTGAAATTATATCAAAGTCTTTTGGAGCACTTTACAAGAAAAATGTTAAGTCGGTGAATTCATGAAGCCTGTCAAGTCGGTATATGAAGGAAATCTGGTTACTCGGTTAAAGCGCAAAAAAAAGGGAAAGAAAGTTAAGTGAACCGAGTGCATTTAATGTCTTTGACCTAACTTGCATGGAGCCCGATAAGGTATTTTTGAGTACTTAAAAGGTTTTTCATGGTCATTTTCATTCACTAAGTTTTCGAGAAGCAGAGCAGAGCGAATCAAGGCAATCAAACCATCTTCAAAGCAAAATCTAAGGTATTTACATCGAATCTCATCACATTGCTAAGCTGGTTTACTAAACTCATTAAGTTGTTATTATCTGCTGAGTGTGAAGCGTCTGTCGTTTGTTAAGTTCTCAAACCCTAAGGTTCCTGTGTCAATTTTTATCTGAAATCAAAATAGCATCTAAGATCCAAGACCCCATTGTTGTCACAGATGTAGAAAAGCCCTCACTAAAATACTCTTTGACTCCCAAAATTGCATCTGAACCGGATGACAAAACTGCTTTTTCACTCATCCCGGATTGAGTCTTGTTAGTCGAGGATGTGAGATTCTTCACAAAATGTCGTATTCAAGAACACGGTCATGTTGAGATCAAAGATGCATATGATGAATTGTGCACATATGGTAAAATGGATAGCAAGTATGAGCATATCAAAATCAAGGGATTGATTGAAGCCCTAACCTATCCCCGTGTGTTCAAACCCCAGTGGGTCAAGTTTGTACTAAGCCGAGTGCATGATGATTTCATGTGGCTACAAGAGCAACTGTTTAAGATCACTAAAGAAATCATTCATCTGATCACCGGTTATCCTATCTATGATCATGCCCGAGCACAGAAAATCATATCACAGAAGGAATTGATCAGTTTGACTGGAGTTGAATCGGATTGCAGAGGTCTGAAGTTGAATAATTTCACTGATCCTGAACTCAAATTTGCCATTAGAGTAATTGGTTACTGTTTCTTCCAATTGGCAAGGGAAAATAGTGTATCCTATGTAGCAGTGGACTTAGCATACAAAATTGTTAAGAAAGGCATGAAAATTGACTTGTGTGAAGTATTGCTGAAGAACTTGTTTGAAAATCTGAACACAATCAGGAAGCTGAAGAAGAACAACACGACAAATACTCTAAAATTTGGATCACTACTTGTATGTATGTTTTTCTACTTTGACAAGTTTTTTCCAACAGTCGGTAAAGTTGTTTGGGAACTACACCGACCAATCACCCATCAAATCAATGACTTCATCAAGAAGTTAGGTGATAACTTTAATGATATAATGGATGATTACTTCAGCAAGTCCAAGAGAAAATGCATAACAGATACTGGATTCCACCACAGCTGGTGGAAAAATACAAAGATGAAATATGCTTTGAGGTCGACATCAATTACTGTTATGTGAATGTTGTGGAACCAAGGACTCAATCTTTGTCACCTATGGGTTACGAGATTGATTTTGATATCACACAATAGCAAATTGATGCCTATCTATCATTGCCAAGGCATACTACCGAGCTGAGGTATGGAACCTATGAAGAGGTGAAAGAAAAAGTAAAAATGAGCATTGTAGTACCTAAGGCTACAAGAAAAGCTACAAAGATGATTAAGGCATTAACTGAGAAATTTGGAGAAGATTCTTCCTCCACACCTGTCAAAGGAGTTCTAGCCATCACTGAAGAGGAGACAGAAGCCCAAGAAGTACCCATAACACTTAGCACCGAATTGCCTAAGGGAAAAGTGTTGAAGAGAAAGAAACAGGACACTTCAATGGCCCTACCGACCCCTCCAACAAAGAGACCTAAAACAAGGGCATCTGCTGCATCACCGAGTAAGAAACAAAAGACCATTGCCGTTCCTAAGGTAACTAGAACTTACAAGAAATCTACTTGAAGACTCATTTTGCCAAAAGAGTCGAGTGATACCGAATTTAAAGATGCAAATAAATTTCAGATTGTGAAAAGCAAGAAGGTAGATGTACATAGTGAAGAAAATTTTTGTAATAATCTAAAGGAATATGGTGGATTTGGTGGATTCAGATTTGTCAAATATGAATCTAGATCTGCTGATGAAAAGAGGCAAATTGAAGAAGCTATCATTTGCACACTTCTCAAATTCCGAGTGGTCCCATTAGAAGTATTTAATTCTATTCCTAAGGAATTATATGCACATATTGAAACCAGATGGCAATATGCCCTAGACTCGGAGAAACAAATTAGAGAAAGAAGTTTGGTGCATCTCTTTCCTGATATGTCGGTTGATGAAATATAAGAACATCTGACAAATAGCCAAACTCAATTTACAATAAAACAAAAGGCCTTGAAATTGCTGAATGGCCTGTATATAGAAGTGGAGAAGGAAACAAAAGAGCAATGGAAGACCATCTTTCGAACAAAGCATGCTGGTGAACAATCTACAGTGGAAATAGTCGATGTCACCGACCAAAAGCCTGGTGTCACCGAGCAAGACCCTGCTGACACCATTCAAATAGATGAAGATATCATGGATGCAGAGGCACCTGAACAAGAAATGATAGAACGCAATGCTTATGCAAAACTTGTCTCTAGTGAATTTGTTTTGGAACAAGTTTAGCCTTACCCATCAATCAATCAACCTGCTACAGTCGAAGCTCCTCAGGTTACAGGTGAAGGCACCGAAGGTCAAAAGTCTACAGTAGAAGGTACTTCACAAGAACAAACCTCTCAAGCACCTTCTAGCATGGAAAATGTTACAACTAAGACACCAAGCACCGAGACACCGAAGGACACTACCAAGGCTATAGAAACTGACAAAAGTGTTGTCTCTACCGAGCAACCTACCGAGGGTTCTCAAGACTCTCAAGTTATTGTAGTGGTTCACCCGGTGAAAGGTAAAGAAAAGAAGTTGAAAAAGCACAGTTTCAAAATTGATTTATCAAAACCAATAGTGTTGCCCAATGTAGACATCTCCAAATTGAAAGGGCAAGCACTCACTGAATTCGGTGAACTGTGCAAAGCAAAGGCCGAACAGGAGAAGCAACTGGCCATACAAAAGAAGAATAAAGTACTTCAGAAGGTAAAGATCTTACTATCAGATATGCTACCTTCAGCTACAGTATCAACCGATGCAGCTATCCATATTCAATTGGATGAACTCCTAAATCAGATTGAGACATCTAGAGTAGATGCATCCAAATACTTGAGCAAACTAAAAGATAAGGAGCTAACTGCTAAAATGATAGAGGAAGTACAGAAATCCATTTATGTTGGCAAGGTAAAACTTGTCAAATTTATTGCTAAGTTGTCCCCTCAACTCAAGCACATTCTTTCATTATTTCAGAAACTCTGCACATTTTCTTTATTTCTTAAGGACATTAAGAATAAAATAGAAGCAATTGAGAAAGAGATCATCGATCTCTCAAATAAGTTGACCCCCGAGCCCAATTCAATTCAGAATTTTTATACTAAGCTACAACAGCTCATGGCTCAACAATTGGAACTAAGGAATGAAGAACACAAGATCAGGATGGACATAATGACACTTCAAACATTATTCCTTCCACATCTTTCATCCATTCAAGAACAACTAAACTGAGCCACTTATCTCTCTACTACACAAGAGGGAAGCACTTTAGATGGCTTCATTTCATTATTGGCTGATATTAATGCACAGAATTCTTTAATGGACAGTGTAAAGGATCCATTCTCTGTCACTCTCACCGAAGCCAAGACAAAGTACAAATCCATTTTTGATCAGTTGCCACCTCCCAATGGTAACTAAATTTTTATGTTTGTCAAAAAGGGGGAGTATATCAGAGTATATCATCAAGAGTATATATAGCATCAAAGTACACAGGGGGAGTGTATAGTATTCAAAGTATCAAACAACCAGAGTGTAGTATACAGGGGGAGAGTATACCGAGCAGAATATACAGAGCATTCAGAGTACATAAGTATAGTACAGAACCAAACCGAACATGCACATTCAGAGTTATGTACAGGATAATGATAAGGGGAGTATATCTGCATATACTATTGACTATTGTACATATTGTCAAGTATAGTCATTTTGTCAAGTATTTTTTTTAGTTATGACTTTGTAAGTAGTTTTTGTCAAACATCTCAACTAATGTCAAAAGGGGAGATTGTTACTACTTATCAAATTGCCATTAGTTTTATATACAAAGTCATTCTATATACTCTAGTCAGTTACCACTACCGAAATATTTAGTCGGTATGAACAGCCTAGTCAATTACAGAAGGAAAATAGTCACAAAGCCCAGTATACACCGAGCTGTCTACCGAGTGTTATTTCATGTCTACCGAGCAGTAAAGATAATACACCAAGTTGATATACTCCGAGTAAAATATGTTACCAGATTCATTGAACCTGGACACACATATGAAAATATGTTACAAGATCGAGGCACACAGAACCGTTATCACATTGGAAATTGCACATACAGATTTTGTATAATTTTGAGGTCATCTAACCAATGAAATATTTTGCATGGTTATTTATTCAAGAAATCATGTTTGTAAGATCGAAGCAATGAATCAGATCACCAACATAAGAAGTCTATTTATACAGCATGAATTTAGGGTTAGAAATATATGTGAATGTGAGAAATGTGTGTGCATATGTGTATGAAGCAAGACTTATGCAATGCATGAGAAATCATAGAGTATTATGACTGTTACAGAGACACAGAGGTCATCGAGAAGGTTATCAGAGAACAGTCAAGGAATAGAGTAAACAGAAGGGTTTACCGAGTTACTTTATGAGTTACCGAGGTATGCAAGGTAATCTTATTTTGAGCACATAGAATCTACTACAAAATTTCAGATGTAAAGTTGCAGATATTTGTAAATTCTTATTGTAATATTTTGAAGTTGTAAGAGAAACCTTTAACAGGGTAAAAGACTCTAATCAAGTCTATAAATTGTAAATCCTCTAACCAGGTGCAGCATATATATAGTTTTGTAAAATCCTTTAGAAAGGTAGATCTAACAGATCTTGTTACTCCTAACAGGGTAAGCTATCAGAAATAGCTAAATATGTAGCTCTAACCAAGCACTCTTTATTATTACAGTAGTGAAGTTGTGGGTGCTATCCCCACCGCAGTTTTTCTCTCTAACCAAGAGTTTCTACGTAACCAAAATATATGTGTTATGGAGTGAATCATGTATGATTGTTACTCATTTGTTTTAGCTTTATGTTATGTTACAGTAGTTTTTGGTTTATGCATAACGGTAAAGATATTGTTGAGAAAATGATTTGAAGTACTGATTCACCCCTCCCCTCTCAGTACATTAGCTTTCCATATTGGGCCTAACAAAAATACCCAGTCATGGAGTAGAATCATAATCCACCTTATCTCCAGCAAACAAAATCCTCAATATCATGTAAATATCCTCTGGTGTGATCGTCATCTCTCCAACCGGCAAATGAAGTGTTATGCTCATAATGGAAACGCTCAACCAATGCAGTCAACATACCATGATTCACATGGATATCGGGCATCTGTAATAAATATCCAAATCCACACAACCCTATGTGACCTCTTTGTGCATCTGATAAATCACGCACTAATCTCATCGTCAACGAATATGTGCACCAAAACTGAATATCTGGCAACTGAATCTGCAAAATCAAACACAAAAAATCATCAATGCATGATAAAATTTGTGCTAAGAAAGTGTTAAACATGCTAAGAAATCCAAATTTATAACATTAAAAATCAAAAATTGCTCTTTGAACCTTCAAAAATACTTGTTGTTTTCCATACAAGTTACCAAAGACAAGCAGCAACTCGTACGAGTAAACACAACGGCCCGTACGAGAAACACTCTCATACGATAAATAGTATCATGTAATACAATTAAATGGTCTCTTAAGCACATTATTGTATGAAACAAGGGTAAACACAATATGACAAAAACCTACATGTCCATACGATAAAACAAAAAATTCCAAAAACTTGTATGATAAAACGTATAACACCAAACGATAAAACGACACAACTTAACTTCAAATGAATTTCAAAATGCAAAATTCAACAAAAATTCAAAAAATGATAAATTCACAAGGCTTAAGATCGATCACTTATTGTTGAGGGATAGTTTTGCGGTTGATTATGTTGTCTCTGGCGCTCGAATCGATGCTCTTGAATCGGAATTGCCATTTTTCTTCGCAAGAGGTTTTTTTCAAATTTTCACTTTGAGAGGTAAAAATGAATTGAAAATGACACATTGAACCCCTTATATAGCCTAAACCCTAATTTTTAAACTTGCTATGATGGACATCAAATTTGTATCCTTGACTAAATCAACTATCATGAGTCCATTTTTGGATCGAAATCGAAATCTAACATCAATTTTCTAGTCAAAATTTCACAAAGTTGACCACTTAGCACTTTCATCCTCAAGTCACTTTTCTCATCATCTTGCACTCAATTCAACTCTGATCTCAAATTTATTCTTACATCAAAATTCGTGCTCAAACAAATATCATCGCTAAATCTTTTTATCTTTTCAAAATTGCCTAAAATCGTTGTATCCTCGCTATCTTTCGATTTCGCTCCCGAGGGGGCATACTCATTACATCTTTTCAGTGATCATTACATCATCAAAAGTCGAGAAATTTTTCTTCATCTAAAGTAGAGCAAAAATCTTTTCAAACAAATAAAATCAATTAAACCTTGTTACTAGGGGCATTTTAACTAAATCACGTTGTATTAAGTTGAGATTCTTCGATGTCAAATAAAGACATCGCTAGGGGCATATCAATTTTTGTCCTTATCTGAATCAATCTTCAAATCAGTGTTTAGTTTCACTATATCAAATCAAGCTGGATATTTTCTCTTGCTAATCGATTCTTGTTCAATCAAGTTCAAAATCGGTTTTATCGCTTTGCTCAGTCGATTCTTGTTCAATCAAGTTCAGAATCAATTTTGTTTCTTCGCTCAATCTAGTTCTAGATCGATGCTCGTTTCTTGATCCATCAAGTTCAAGAACGCTATCTCACTCTGCTCAGTCTTAGTTCAATCAAGTTCAGGATCGATATCGCTTTAATCAATCTATTCAGTTTCATTACTTCAAATCAAGCTGAACATCTCGCTCTTCATCAGTTTGTGATCCATCAAGTTCAGAACTGATATCTATTCGACATCAACTATTCTTTGAACCAACGCGTTGCTCACACATTAATTCAAACAGGGGAAAATGTAATACCCTAAAAATGTTCACCTAAACCATGGGCCCCTAATCTCGACAACATCACCAAGGTCCTAACCAAAGGCAATTAAATCAACCTTGAGCACCTAATTAATTAATTCTTCAATCATTAATGTTACATGGCAAATAAATCACTCAATATTAATTAAATATTTATTTAATTAATTAATCATCCCTAGTAAATCATTTTAATCAATTATCTTATCTATTTAATTAAATATCCTAGCATATTTAATTAATAAATAAATTTACCATTTAAATAACCAAAAAAAGAATTAATTTAAAGAAAAAGAGGAATTAATTTACAAAAAGAGATTAATCACAAAAAGAGGAATTAATCTGCAAAAGAAAGAGTTAAATTGAGAACAAAAGAAAAGCAATTAAATTGAATTAATCATTTTCTCTAAACAAAACTCAAAGCTTTTCTTAAGGAAAGAGGTTTAGTTACATTGAAAAATATTTTTCTAAATTAAAAGCTTGAGAAAATTAAAGAAATGTGCATGGAATCACCTAATTTTATCTCAAGTGCATGGAATCGACTAAATTTATCTCCAATGCAAACCTAAACTTATAATCTGAATGCATTCAATCAAGCTATAATTGGAATCTATCTCAAGATTAACTTAATCTAATCTCTCAATTATTTTAATTAACCTAGATTGTGCTTTTTCTTGAGAAATCTCAACTCCTCATTGTTAATCGATCTTGACCGTTGGTCTCTCTTTTGAGTCTCTATAAATTCAGCCTTCATCTCTCATTCAAGACACCTTGGAGATTTATTATTATTGTGCAGTTTTTTCTCTAGAGTCATTGAAAATATTGTGCTTTGAGATTATTGCATCTTAGTTTAATTATGATTGTTTGAATTCATCTAGCTTAATATTCATCTATCTAGCTTAGTATTCATTCATGTAGCTTAATCTTGCATCTATTTAGCTTAATCTTGTGCTCATATAGATTAAATCCTTCATCTTGGTGTAGTCTAGTCACTGGTATTTCTTAGACAAATCTGAGAGAAAGTCTATACTCACATATTTTAGAAGGCAATAGGTCGATTTGTTATGGTTTTTTTATATTCATCATTATATCTGTCTAACCATGCATTCAATGACTTAATTGAAGTGTTGTGTCTTACAGCTTGCAGACTTATCCACTTTTCACACACAGATATTATTGAAGGTGATTAAGGGCACTTTGTCTCTTCTCATCAAGCATCTCTAGTTCTTGCAATCTGGCCACCTCATTGTCTTCTTCTAGAATCATATGCTATAGTGAAACTCTAAGGGATGGTAACTCAAACTCAATGGGGAGAATAGCCTCAGATCCATATACAAGATAATAAGCAGTGGCACCTCTAGGGGTGCAAACATAAGTTTGATAGGCCCAAAGCGCAATGTTTAGTTATAAATTATGCCAATTGTGGCCAACATCATTGACAACCTTCTTAAGGATTTTTAGAACCATCTTATTGGTTGTCTCTGCTTGACAGTTGCTTTCTAAATAATAGGGAGTAGCAAAGTGGTTTTGGATGTGGAATTGGTGAAAAATTTCATGGACATCCTGATTCTTCAAGGGGAAACCATTATTCATGACTATGATATGTGGGATTCCATACTGGCATATGATGTAATTGAGAATAAGTTTCACTATCTGTTTATTGGTTATATAAGCAGAATTACTTCCACCCACTTAGTGGAGTACTTTGTAGTAGTAAGGATAAATTTTTATAAATTAGATGAAGTAGGATTTATCTTCCCCACAAGGTTGAGTTCCCATTATAAAAAATGGCCATGGTGATTTTATAGGTTCAAGATCTTGCGTAGGTGCATGAATAAGATCACCATGAATCTGACACTGTGGACACTTTTGAGCAAACTTGTATACATCATTTTCCATGGTTGGCTAGTATTATCTAGTATGCATGATTTTCTTTGCCAAAGTAGGACCATTGGAATGAGCCCCATAAATGCCTTCATGTACCTCTATTAAAGCTTGTTGTGCTTCTTTCGAGTCAAGAAATCAGAGGAAAGTTTCATCAAGACTTTTATGATATGAGGTATCTGCAATGATGGTTTATCAAGAGGCTTTTTGTCAAGGTTTTTTGTTGGTTATGGGATGGGTCGAAGGACAAGTATTGGTAATGTAGGTAGGCATAAATGTCTTGTACCAAGGAGAGTTAGGATTAACTATTACACATACACATTTAGATTGGGAAACCTCATAAGAAAGAACCATTAGTTGTTCTACTAAGAACTCAAAATGTGTTACATTGATTAACATATTCAAAAGTAATCACATTGTTGCCATAGCATTTGTTGCTTTGTTTTGGATGTGGGGGACTTGTTAAAAGATGATACGATCAAAACGTTGTTTGAAGTCATCTACTATATACTTGTATGACATCAACTTGTCATATTTAGTTGAATAATCATCATTGAATTGGTTTATCATCAACTATGAATCTTCATACACATGAAGATCCTTGATTTTCCAGTGGATTGCTATTCAAAGCCCCATAATGAGAGCCTCATACTTTTCCATATTATTCATGTAGGGTAAATTGATCTTGTATGATTTTGAGATTGCATCTGCTTGTGGTGATAAATAGGAATCATATCCTTGGTCCATGATTTGTGTAAGATCCACCAAAGTATAACTTCCACTCTATTGAGGTAGTTAAATTGAATACTAATTCATCAGGGAAGACATTCAATAAAAGGTGATCAGCTGGAAGTGGAGTGTCTTCTAGTTGGTTTTCTATGATCTACCCTTTGATAGCCTTCATATCCACGTATTTGATGTTGAACTCATTGAAGATCATGACCCATTTTTCTAACCTTCATGTTAATGCTTCTTTATTTCAGAGATATTTAAGGGGGTCTATACTTGCAATGAGCTTCACTTTATGAAGTAAAATGTAAAGTCGCAATTTTTGAGATGCAAAAATTATGCCAAGACATGCACATTCAAATGGAGTATAATTCACCTCCTAACCAACCAATATCCTACTAATGTGATATATAGCCCGTTCTCTCCCTTGATCATCATATTGTGCCAATATTTCTTCAAGAGATGAGTTGGTAGAAGAAATATACAATAATAAGGGATTTCCCTATGTTGGAAGTAATAGTATTGGTGGTGATAGCAAGTAGTCTTTGAATTCTTGGAAGGCTTCCAGGAATTGTTTAGTCCATATAAATGCTACCCCTTTTCTTAGAAGATGTTAGAAAGGTTGAAATTTATTTGCTAATTGTGCGATGAATCTTTTGATGGATCACAAATTTCCTTGTAAACTTCTTAATTGTTTCAAATTAGATGGAGTGAGCATCTCAAGAATAGCCTTTACTTTAGCTAGGTCTACCTTGATACCCCTATTTGATACTATAAACCTAAGGAGTTTTCCTACTATTACTCCAAACACATATTTCTTTGGATTCAACCAATCATAATATTTCTCTAGCCTACCCAAAATTCTAGCAAGGACAATAAGATGATTTTCTTTGGTTGTAGACTTGGACAATAAATCATCCACATAGTCTTCCATGATATCGTGTATCATGTCATGAAACAATCTGGCCATAAATCTTTGATAAGTAGCTTTGACGTTCCTGAGTCCAAATGTCATTATGTTTGAACAATAAGCTCCCCATGAACATGTAAAAGTAGTTTTGTGTTGATCTTTTGGGGCTATCCTTATTTGATTATATCCTAAAAAATTGTACATTAATGAAAGCATTTTGTGCCTAGCTATGAGGTATACAATCATATCAATGTTAGTGAGAGGAAAGTCATCTTTAAGATAGGATGGCCTTATTCATATCTCTGAAATTTGTGCAGATGTGGATGCCTCCATTTGGTTTGGTTATCGATGCTAAATTTAAAATCCACTCAACATATCTATTGGTTTAATGTATCTGAAATTGAGCAATATTTGTAACTCAGCTTTAACCAATAGGGCTATTTGAGGATGCATTTTCCTTGGTTTTTCTTATATGGTTTTACCCATGGGAGGAGTGGTAGATGATGGAGAACCAATTTTGGGTCTAGACCTAGCATATGTGCATAGGACCAAGTGAACTTAACTTGTCTTTCTTTGAATAATTTGATGAAGTTTTCTTTCTCCTCAGGATATAGTGACACGACAATGTGGATTTTTCTCATATTTTCACCATCCCCTATATTGATTGCTTATGTGTTTTCTACCACCAGTGAAGATCTCTCTTGGTCAATGTGTAATCTATCTATAATTCCATCCGCCAACACCTTAGAGAGATTTTCACCATTGGATACATCATTTGTTTCTACTTTTTCTTGGTCAGAGAGTGCCTTTTAGTTTTCACTTTAGGACCCTTTATTTTTGTTTTTAATTTTATTTTCATTTTGATTTACTTGACCAGAAGACAAACTAGCTTCCCTATAATAAGCTACTATGTCGAGATCTATTGCAAAACCGTCTTAATAGTCCCCATAAGGTAATCCTTCATGAACACCAAGGAATTTGGCTATTGCTTCATCATTTTTGAACTAGTCTAAATGTGGTGTATCTTGTTGGGTTCAATCTATGAGGTGTGGGAACATAAGATAAAGGTTATCATCGCTATTGGAACTCCTTTTTTGTCACCCCCTCTCAATACATAGCCTGAATTAAAAGCCTCCCTATTTTGGCCAGATATTGTATTTTTTCATAGCCTGAATTAAAAACCCCCCTATTTTCACCAATAAGCAATATATTATAGCCTCATTTTTGGGATATTAAAACCCCCAATATGAATGCATGTGATATAATATTTCCTAGCCAGTGAAGCCCACATGAGGTATAGGCACAAGTATCAAAGTAGTGTCACTAGGAATTTGGGTTGGGCTTTTTATTTTTATAGACAATATTATCATCAATAACTTCTTAGTGATCATAAGACCTATCAACGGCATAAGTACTACTACTATCTATAAATTCCCATTTATACTCATTTGAAAAAGTCTCTATGTAACTCTCCACATGAGATCCTTCTTTAGGGGTTGCACTTTTCTTCAAGAGGAGGCAATGTGGCATCAATTGTGTTCACTACTAGTGGTATAACACTTTGACTTGTTGAACCTTTCTCTATTTGAGGGGTCATAATAACTTCTCCAGCAGGAGGTATTGGTAAATTATTGATGTTACTTGGTCTTTTTGAACTAAATCCTTCCTTAGGAGTCACACCAAATTGTTTAAGGGGAGGAAAGGTGGTAGGAGTCATGTTCACTACCAATGGTACATTACTTAGGCTTGTAGAACCTTGGTCTATCTTTCTATATCCCAATCCTTGATTTCTTAGATTATTCGTTGGAAGGATGGATTCTATTACTCCTTGATGTTGTATTCCCAAGATAATAGTGCCATCATAGACATGTCTTTGCAACATTGTAAACCCTTTTCTATACTGGTCTAAAGGAGTTTGGATTGGCTGAGCATATTAGTCATCCTTGTATAACCACTTATAAATATCCTCCTCAAGTAATTCATCATTCAATTCACCGATCTAAAAACAAAGGAGGAGGGTGAGTACTGGAATATAGCTTTACCTTTGTATTGATCCACATGATTTGGTAGTGGTCTCCCAAAGGATTTTGGTGACATGGGTTGATGTAGAAGGCCTCTAAGTAAGAATACCCCCCCATCCCTTTTCATGGATGAAAAAATTAATGCTAGGGTTGGACGTGGACGGTCCTAATGCATTTGATATTGTCAAAGATCTAAGATGTGGAATGAGTTGCACTGCCTGATTTATCAGGACCTGATTATCTATGCTTGTCCTTAGGTTGTTGCGGTGTTGAAATATATTTTGATCTCCCATTATAGTGATTTCAATTCCATTATCTATAAATTTGACACATTGGTAGTAGGTAGATGGCATTGCTTGCATTGCATGGATCGAAGGGCGAACTAGGAACATATTATAGCCCAACTCTTAGTCTAGGACCTAGAATACTATATTTGTTGTTCCTAGTCCAAACTTTACTAGTAATGGGATCACTCCTTTGGATGGGAATTCCTCATCATCATAACCTTTGATATTAATCTTTTTAGAGGCTTCAATACTATGTTCAGAGTATCCCAAGGCCTTAACCAAATTTAATGTAGAGATGTTGAGACCAGCTCCACCATCTATCAATACTTTGGTGATTTTATGATTGTGGACAAATACTTTAAGGTGTAGGGAATCATTATGAGGAAGCTTATGTGTGGGGATGTCTTGTTTTATAAAGATGACATGGGGTGTGGTAGCTAAGTTTCTCACCATGGATTGAAAGGTGTTCTCATCAATATTGTGAGGTACTTCAAATTCACGTAGGACTTTGTCCAGGATTTATTTATGACTTAGGGATATACGTAGGAGCTTGAAAATAGATATTTGAGTAGGGTTTTTCTTCAGTTGATCGCTAGGTTATATCTTCTTGTTGGAGGAGGCTTTGATGATGCTCCTTGGAGAGTGACCTTGGAGTGATGGGTAGCTATTGTACAATTAAGGTTTTTGGTCTTTACTATAATGGTGGCAACAGTTTCATTGGCTTGGCTAATATGGTTAATGGTATACTCATAGGAGGCGCGAGTGTAATTAGCTTTATTGTCTTGTGAGCCTGAACTTGAGGGATTTCCTTTATCATGTTTACAAAAGGGTTTTTTTTTAATTGTATGATTAGTATTTGATATTTCTTTAATATTTTTAATGTTTATATCTCCCCGATCAACAAGGTCTTGAATTAGATTCTTGAGTGTATAACAATTTGATGTCTTATGACCTTTAACTTAGTGATATTCACAAAAGTCGTCATTGTTCCACCATGCCCGCTTGAATGGACCAGGTTCGTATGATTTTATTTCAAGAAATGTTATTACATTTAACTAAACTAGTTTCTTAAGTGCAAATTCAATGGGTTCCCCTATGGAAGTGTAATTTTGCTTTGGATTGTTATTCCCTCACGCATGTTGAGTATTAGATTGTGTCACATTTGTTGAGACCATATTATTATTATTGAATTGGCTCTTATTAGGTGTGGATGCATTATTGGGGACTAGAAGGGAGATGATAGTTTGGGCCCTATTAATGACAGTAGAATCTACCACCTTGTCATATGTAACAAATTCATATTTTTGGACCAAATTTTTGTTTTTTTGTTAGAAGCGTTGTTGGTAGAATCTAAGGTGCCTTGTGCAATGAGTCCCTTTTCATATTTAAGTCCATTTTTCACCACTTGATGAAATGAATCAAGGCATTTCATTTGTGAGACTATATTTTTAGTAAACATGTCGGCTTGCTCTTTTTTAGGTATGTGACATGGACTTCTTCGAGCAAATGATCACTAGTGTTGTAGGAAGGAAGAAAAAGATTCCCCCTCCTTCTATTTAGTAGCACACAAAACCATTAAGGTTACTAGATTGTTAATGTTATGGGAAAATAGTGCAATAAAGTTTTTCACTAGTTCTCCCCATGAATGTATCCCTAGTGGGAGGTTAGATAACCATTATAGAGCTTGACCTCCTAAGCTCTGAGGAAAGAGGTGCATAAGGTAGGTATCTTCATCTGCAACCTTATACTTCCTAAATTTGGGAATTTAAAAATTTGGAGGAAAGGGTGGCAAATACATTGTTTGTTCAAAAGGACAAGGACAAGATCTTCCATGGTATAACTCTTCTTTGTATTCCCTATTTGGAGATTAGACATCTATCATTGTAGATTTTCAATTTATTGTACAAGGATATTTGTCTGGGCTAAAGGCATCTAGATAGCATGATTGGGTTTGACAAAAGGATTGGTGGTGGTATATGTAGGTTGTTGTTGAAAGGTTGAGTGATTAAAAAGATGAGAATTGTTAGACCCACTTGGCGAAGTGAAATAGGTGGCGTGCATGCTAACAATAAATTAAGTTCTGTAAAACGAGTTGTGTTGGCATTGTGGATAATTTTGAGCATCAAAGTTGGAATTTGTGAAGCACTGGATGATTTTTTAGATGAAGCACTAGAACTCATTTGAGATGAAATGTTAGCATTTGTTTGAATGTTTGTAGATGATGTATTAAAATTTGGGTAGAAGCCATGGTGGCTTGAGTTGATGGCAAATGTGGACTTTGTGTAGCATTTTGGATAGCATTTGATGACATATTGCTAGTGTGCGGTTAATGAGAGGACATTCATTGTGTTTGTCCTATGTTCAGAGGAAGCACAACCCTAGGTGGCACAATAGTCATGATATCAAAATGTGATGGTATCTTAGCTCCATTTTGGGCTAGCAATAGGAGGTATTAGATTGTAACATGATTTAAATGTCCATTAAGAAGTGTGTGAATGTGGGGATCTTGTTGTGCAGTGTCAAGTTCCTCAGGATTTAGACTCTATTGAAAGGTTTCTACTAAGAATGGATTAATTGAGTCTGATGTCGGGATCGTACCCCTTCTAGCCTTTCTCTACAAATAGGCTAAAAAGTTCATAGTTCTTGTGGGATTAAAATTGGGGTCATTGTATGGATCCATTTGACTCTTATCCTTTTGCAATTGAGTAATGGGCATTAAGGCCTTCTAAGACACACTAAGGATGCAAATATGAGATTCTTGTGACTTTTGAGATAACAAAGCTAAAGGTATACTATTATTCTCTTAGATTTTTTGATGACTATGCAGATTGGTGATCCTAAAATAAGGTTGTATGTTTTTTGGCTTTTTCCAAGGATTATTGATGGTTATGCAAGCTAATGACACTAATTCCTAAGAAATCCAAGGATAAACGGCCACAGATGTTTAGCCTAAGATATAAAAGATTACCTAAACCTAAAACAAAATTGGGATTGACTACAAAAATGGGATATGTTGGTACCATGTGCTAAACCTATGAGAAAGTTAACTGGATTGTGAGGATTGGATGATTGATAGGGGCCTCGATTTCTTAATATTCTCTCTAGCTTGATCTTAAGACTAATTTATTGAGGTTGTTATAGATGCAACTAAGTTGATGATGCTAATGAATTTAAGGAGACTTGTATTGCAAAGGCTAAGATCGCTCTTAAGGACAAGCAATTTATATGCACCTATGTACACTAGAAGACTCTATGGATCAAAAAGGTTTAGAATAACTTGGATCTCAATCATCAAATTCAAAGTGACCCTAAGAAGAAATGGTTTATCAGTCAAAAGCAAAGTTATGTTTTGACAAATGCAAACCATGTTTTGAACAAATATGAGATTGATTCTGAACGATTGAGGTATGGGCACAGGAAAAATGTGACACTATTTTTTAATGAATGCGAGAGGGGGACATGACAAATGTGACACTGATTAAATGAAAATGCAAAAATATTAGAGATATTATGGTTGGTGAACTTCCTAATTTTAACTAGAATTATTGTGTATGTTCAAGGGTCAAATTTAGTCCAAATTTCCACTGGTCTTTAGACATTCAAAAATAGATCAGACGGTACCTATTCCTATGGACAAGGATTCATTGCAATAATCTTAGCCCACAACTTGGAATCTCCATCAACGCAAGAATGGGGACATGGGTGTATTCACTCTTGTCTTTATGAGAGAGAACGGGTAGGGGACTCTAAGACTAGAAGGATGACCCAATCACCATCTCCCTAGAAAGCTACATGCAACTTATGCTAAGTTGAGGATTTCTATCTCATATCAAGGGACCCATATGGTGAGTATCTTGGGGGCAAAACTTGTTATGCCCTTGCATTGAAACTATCGTAATGTTTGGTCAAAATAAAGGGTAGGCCATTAAAGAGGTTTCTAGTTGCAATTTGGGGGACCAACACCCTACAAATGTCCAACAAGTCACTTAAGACTTTAATCAAATCTACTCGAAGTATAGAATACCTCACATAAATGTGGGTATGGGGTCTCCTTTGGATTGACAGTCTACTATGAAAACTAATGCTAGTTATATCTTGAATCTCATCTTGATCAATTTGTATAGCATCTCAAAGGAAAGATCCTCTTAGGGTTGTCCCCTTGTTTCCAAGGCAAACCCTTCTAAAAAATAAAAATAGAGGTTCTACAACAGATTGTGCAAGGGTACCATACACTTCAAATAAATTATTCTTTTTATGGCACCAATTCTAAATGTTTTCTACTCTAAAAATCACAAACAAATTTCTAAGCTACCCCTGCAAAACACAAGATTAGTAATTTTGTGGATTTTTGGTATGTGACTTACGAGCACCACACGTTGAAAACTAAACACTAGTAACTAGAGAAAACTAGTACAGACAACCATTGATAAAAAAAAGAACAGAAAATTAAAAAATTATCAATAAATGTGAAATTATATTATGATAAATACAAAATCAATTTTTTGATATACGCAAAAGACATTACCTACAAATGCAAAAAACTTGTAAAAAAGCAATGTTATACATTTTCCGAAAAAGGGTAAATTCTAGAACATTAAAATTGGCACAGGATACATGTTATATTTCATTGTGTATGCTAGTACACACATCTGGTATTGGGTGAGACTTATATTTTCATCGAGTTTGTTAAGATTTTGCTCTGCTCACACTATCCATTAGTGTTGTCTCCTTATGCATCTTTGTTTAGCCTGCAAATAGTATCCTCAAATTTTTGTTTGTATTATGCAAGGCATCTCACTGTTAGTACAAAAGACATTATTCAAACGTAGGTTAATACTGTGAAAACCATATTGCTAGAAAAAAAAATGTAACACAATAAATTATTTATACCTGGTTCCTCTTACCTAATGAATATGGAATTTGAATGCAATGATAATAAAAGTGTACTTAATAAATATAACCATACAAAATGAATAAAAACACGAAAAAAACTCTATGAAAACCTGAGTATGATGCTTCTATTGTTATTCTACTTCTTGTGGGAGGTTGGCTCTCAAAGTCACACTATGAAAACCCGCAATACGAGAACACAAGAATTTGAAGATAGTGGTTGTTGATAATGAAGGATTGATGTCAAATTTATAGATTCTATAAGGATTGATTGAGTGACTGAGATTGATTTGTGAACATAATTAATTAATGGTTGAGATCCAATGTGACAAGTTGGTGAGAGAGAATTGCTCATGTTAACTGAATCTGATTAAGAGATCATCTGGATTGATTGAGGAGTTAATTAATTTAATTGGGAGATAAGCATGATTGATTAGTTAGATAAAAAAGTTGTATGAATAGTTAATCGATTTAACTAATTAGAACACTGAATTGATTGAATTATTAATTCGATTGATTGATCAGTCCAAAAAAGGTGATTGAAAGTTAGACTCAAAGTCAGTGACAGTTATAAATTTAACATGTGATGTAGGAAATTAGAATGAAATGTCATTCAATTTAAATTTGAGTTTTTGAAAATGTCAAATGAAATGGAAATAATGAGAAATGAAATAAATTCAAATTTGGAGGTAATTTGGTTAATTTGAAATTAGATTAAAGAAATTAAAGAAATTTATTTAATTTAGAGGAAATAATTACATAATTAAATATTTTAAATAAATTATTTAATTATGAGAAAATAAAAATTGATTTTAATTAAATAATAAATATGATTCAATTAAAATAGACAATTGAGATTAAATAATAAAATTATTTAATAAATCTTAAGTGGAATGGTCAAATGATTAAGTGAGTAAGATAAAAATTGAATAATTAGTTTGTGATGAAAAAGATGAATATTCATGTAGAGGGATAAAATTAGATTAATTAAATAATTTAAAATTATTTAATTAATATAGAGGAATAATTAGCGGTGTTAGTAATCAAACAATTTTGAGTGTCTACATTTAGTTTTAAATAGGAAGATAAAAATTTACTAAAGAGGCTTAAGAAAAGTAAATCTGTGAAAGTATTTTATAATAAAAAATAGAATTTACTTGTTGACTATAGAAACGAAGATTACAAATAATGAGAAACTTGGTATTGAAATGTCCAAAACATGTGAAAATACAACCTTGCTCTTAAAGTAACCTTCAAAACCCAAAAAAAAGTGCTAGCAAACACTAGATAATGGAATATAGAGAGAAGTAAACTAATAATAAGATTTACGAGGCTGAAATGAACAATAGAAATAAGTTTATAAACAAGGAAGCACTTGCAAACCTCCATGATAGATAAATAAAATAGTGTGTGAACATGCTCCTATCCAAAATGTGTTTGGAATAGTCATAGCTATGATGTGCAATACTATAACTAAAATGAAGAGAAAAGATATGTGAATATTCAAAGGTGCTTGGGGGTACAAGAAAAGAAATATTTGCAATAATAATAAAAAAAAATTACCTATAATGGATTGAAGAAGCCAAGAAGAAGATAACTAAAATAGACTATTGTAGAGTGTTGTAACAAGCTTGAGAGTGTTCTAGGAAGTTGCACAATGCAAGAGATCCAAGAGAGATAGAAAACATAGATGAAAAATTGATTCAGAAAGAGAGGAGGGAAGAGTAAGAGGCAAATGAGCCATTTCAATTTGCCCTAAGTTATTTTCACAAATTTATGAAGGTAGTTAGTGTTAGTTAACAGATTTTGTTCTCTCTAAATTATGACAATGTCGACTCCTAGCTTGAACATGAGAACAAACTATTAACAAATAGTTGGAGAATTTGCAATTGCTTCTACAACTTTCCTCTAAATTTGATAGGTGCAACTCACTCTTATGATGTGATTGAGGTTTTCAAGGTATTCTTTAAAACAAAAAAGATGGAAAGTGGTGCAGTCACCGGTTAGGAGGGACCTCAAAGAGATCAATCCGGAATGGGCAGCAAGAGTAAACACAACAGAAACAAGAGGATATGATGGAGGTAATGCATAACTAAATGAATTAGATCATGAAAACTTATTACAGATAATCGGTAACATCCAGGATACAAGATTCGGCTCATTGGCCTGCTACATACATGCTCAATTACAGTATCGGTCAACTCTGGACCTCTAAATCTTAAGATCTATCTTCTAACTTTTTCTGGAATTAAGTTCTAATGCTCAATTACAATGATTTATATGATCCAAGGAGATCCGATCGGCCCAAAAGGGATCAAATGCCGAAGAACAAGATCAAATGTGTAAAATCAACTGTCGGCCTCCACCAAAGAGATTCCTCCAGAAAATCCAAAGGATGAAGTGCAGATCAAAGGGAAGGTCGGCCACATGCCAAGGAACATTGGAATTGACGAACTGGGGCTCTACAAGCTATGAAAAGGATCCGCAAGATTCACCAATATAGGTCCAAGCGGTTCCGGTGTCCTAAGCTAGAAAACAATCTCACAATCCAAAATCGATAACTTGACAAAAAATGATCCAAATGCTCTATGGTTTAGGAATAAGGAAAATGGTCATGTCCTCAAGAAAAATCTATCTCCACAAGATTCGGTGAGCCAATGCAATAAAATGCATAAAGAAATGTTGAAACTGCAAAATAGAAAACAAACTAGAAAGGAAATGTTTTTGGTTGATGCAAGATTGCCAAGAACCAGGGATGCTCTTGCATCAGAAAGAAAAAACTTTATGAACTTTATAAAGAAAACAAAATGAAAATGAACTCATATGACCTTCACAACAAAGTATGAAAGACAACTTTCACTAAATTTGAATATAAATCATCTACCAAAATTCATACAAAGATCGTTACCAGTATATGATTATAACATAGAAAAGAATCCAGCAACAATATGCATAATATTCACTTTTAATTCAACTTGATCAAAGAAACCATTCTCCATTATAAAAAAAAGTTTACAATCAAAGAACACATACTCAAACATTAATTGAATCATTTAAATCTTGATATTGAGGTGATAGAGTCAGATATAAATAGAAATTCATTTTGAAAACAACACAAAGTATGCTCCAAATAGAACTCAATTAAACTCTTCCAAAAGTATGCAATACTATTGTAAACTATAGGTAAAATATATTAGAATGAAACCCCTTTAACCTATTTTCATACCACCTTAAATAGTTTTCAGTATCCACCTAACTAAAAATATAACAGCTTCTTGAAGACAACTAATTAAAGAGAGTTTTAAAACATGACTTAAAAATAGAAAGGGTCCACTAGGACCAATAGTATTTTAGCAAGGAGATTTGAAAATAAAACAAACTTACTAAGGAACAACTAACTAGCCACCACGTCCTCATCCGCCTCATCATCTTCCAGCTCTACTGCATCGTCCACTGCCTCTTGGTCTTCTACTGCTACATTTGTTACACCACCTTGGGATTGTTATGCCACCTATGGATTTACTCTTTTCCTATATGATCTGAAGTTAGAAAGAATTGGTGATAACTCCTTTGTTGCAGGTTCAATTGTAGCTCCAACTCTGATCTTCGACTTGGCAACATTTTGGCTAGTCTCAACGATCTTCCCTGGGACATCCTTGATTTCATCATTGATAGAATTCAACATTATGATTGCATCCTTTAAATGTTCCAAAGAATCGGATCCAACATTAGCTCATGTGAGTTGAGGGTTTTTTACATTGGCTAACTTACATGTCGGGGTTTGAAACTTGATACGTGAGATAAAGGGAAGGACAATCCTCATGCCGGGTTTTGAAACCCGACATGTTGGATTAACTAGAAGGAGGAAAAACATGAGGAACATCCCTCATCTCAGATTTCAAAATCCTACATTAGGGATTTTGAGGGAACAAAGGCACAAAAAAATTACACTATCAAAACCCTAGCAACTATAAACTAAAAACCCAAAATATTATCTTCCACATTCTGGCAAAATGTTATTTTCACTACTTCTTCTTCTAACAATTCTTTTCCATCATCTCCAAAAATGTTTATACTAATTGTGGAGAAGTGGCTCTTCATATCTCATTGGAGAGTTATGTTCTGAACAATGGAGGTTGTCATATAGGATTGGAATTATTTTGTGACATGATTCTTCCAATTTAACATTTCTTTCCAAACAGTGATATTATTTGTACCATGATCCTCAATAATTTTCTCTGATGTCAAGACATTAGGGGGAAACTTGGTTATCTCTTGCACTTATAGGAGGGTAGCAGATATCCTCCTAGATTCCTTTTTTGACTTTTGCAGCTCAACTTGATGCATAGTAATTATTTCCTTAAGGGTATCATAATTTCTTAAACCATACTCGATAAACAACCCTTTTAAATTACCACACTAGCCCAATTATCCACTGCTTTGGTGATAGCCTGGGACCTCTTAACCAATTCTAACATATCAAAATTGATAAGTTTTGTGATAGACACTCCTGAGGATGAGCTAGCTGTAAATTTTTTAGTAGACCAAGCAAATCGAATGAAGAGCATCTACATACTGTGTGAGCTCTTGGTTTTTCCTTTCAGCAGCTTTGGTCCTTTTAGATAAAACAACAAGAGAAAATTTAGCATGATAAATATCATCTTCAGTTGTTGAGGGACCCATGTCAATCTTGTTATATTGAATTCTCCCTCTATGATCTCCTACTCACTCTTATCCACATTGGGATCAGTGATCTCCAGCCCATGATGTTTTATTTATGGTTCAATGATCATCTTGGCCATTTGTTTGGCTCTTTTGGGCTTAGGTCTTTCTCCCAATAGCCATGTTACTATATCCACATGGATTTCCATGATTGGAGAGTGTTTCTTCTTCTTCTTTCCAATCGCCTTTTTGAGCCATGGAGTAGATGAGGTATTTGTTGAACTTTTAATTGTCAAAGTATTAGTGGCAATATCAGATGGTGATATAGAAACATTAGATATAGTCATCTATGATTCTACGTCATCAGTTAGGGAGACCAGAGGGTTTTTCTCTCCTAACTGATCAAGAAATTGAGCATCTTCCTCACTAGAGATTATTTGCATGGATGTTCTCATTTTCTTTGATGGTGTCATAGTACTCATTTCACAAACATATTTTAACTTCTAGCTTTTCTTAGGAGGATCATTATCTCCACCAGATTGTGAATCTATCCAAGATATATTAGCCTCCAATGTCACCTTTTTTGTTACCCCTTGAGAGGTTTGAGCAATAGCATCATTTTCCCTAGGTGTCCCCTTATGTGATGAAGAACTATAATGAGTGTTGACCTTCTAGTCTAACCATGCATGTGATCTGCTCAGTACGTGAGAAGTTATGGCATTAACATCTACCTCTTCTTCATTATTTGACCATTGGAAAGAGATAAAACAACACCTTGATATGAATCATCTATCATGTCTGAACCATCATGTACAATGTTTTCAGGGACTGAAGAAATAACATTCAAAGCAACCATTTGACTTAAAGTCAATCTCATAAAATTTCTCTTAAAAAATTCCTTCTCATCAGCACAATCCTCCCAAAAGTCTTCTAGCTTAAGCACATGGACATATTGGGAAGCCCCACCAAAATTGCATTGGACATAGCCTTTTCTATCAAAATTAGCTCTCATGAGCAGAGAGTGAAGACCAAACTCAGCTAACAACTTATCAGAAAATTTGGCACCTTCATTATTTTTGTTGGCATTAGATTTTCATTGATGTCAACAGTCTGAGGAAAAAGGTGCAGAGAGGATCAGGCTGACAACACAGAAAGCAAGTGATGAGTGCATAAGACATAAGTTATGTTGTCATGCATACCATGTCGTGTTATGCTATACAAATGATGCAATTTGAGAGGTGAAAAATCCCTTCGATGACAGTTTTTTCAGTGAGACAAGGCTTTTGTCTCAGCGAAGTTATTTGCATTTAGGTGTAAGATGGCAGTTCGACAAGACCTTTTTTTTGCTTCATCAAGCTTCATTGTTATATCAACAGAGTTCGTCCTTGGCATAGTGGTTGTCATGTCGAGTGGGCCCCCTTTCTTGTGTGCGTCGATGTCTACTTGGTTGTTGCTGATTGTTCTACCCAGGTTGTGATTTGTTCGTGTGAAGTTCAGTGTCTTGACGGAGGTGGCATCCTGCTATCCCATGGCATTGAAATGAAAGAAGTAGTGACCGTGCAGGATAAGGATACTGAAGAGAGAGAAATTGTTACAAGCTAGGGTTGTCGTTGCACCAAAAGATCAACCTGTCAATGCCCGATACAACCACTAGACATATAGAATCCATAGGAGGTTGTTAAACCATGTCGTGAATCCCCGCGAGGGACATTGGCCCACTGCCAACAATATCCCTCCCAGCGTCACTTGTTGTGGCCTGTGTGATTCGAACTTGTGACCAAGATCTTATACGACTTGTTACAAGCTAGGGTTGTTATTGCACCAAAAGATCAACCTGTCAATGCCCGATACAACCATTAGACTTATAGAATCCACAGGAGGTCGTTAAACCATGTCGTGAATCCCTGCTAGGGATGTTGGCCCACTGCCAATAGAAGTGCCCCCGTTATCCTGCATTGTAAAAATTCAAAGAGAAATTATCTTGCAGGGTAAGAAAATGAAGGAGCTCAAGGATCCCCACTATCCCACACTGTAGAAAGTCAAGGTCAAATGACCATGCAGGGTAACTACAGGTAGAGTACAACATCACCTGCTATTCGCACTGAGGAAAGTGAAGAAAGCAAGACCTTGAAGGGAAACAAAATATGAAGCCAGAAGTATATCCTGCGTCGTTGGGCGACCAAGCAAAATAGTCATGCGGGACAATGAGATGATGAGATGGGTGGAGTCTCCCACCATCCCATAGCCTAGTAGGTGACCGAAGAATGATCTTGCGGGGCAACATAGAAACAAAAAAATAGTGTCCCCGCTATCTCCCGCACTGAGCAAGATGGGTGCACTATAGTCTTGTGAGATACCAAGAAGGAAGGTGTGTGAGATATACCACTATCCTATGGCTAGGAAGCATAGACAAAAAGGAGTCTGCGAGGCATCAAGAAGTAGGATAATTGATACATCCCGCCAGCCCACATGAGTAAAAATGGACTTGAAGATTACCTTGTGGGATAACACAAGGTGAAGGAGACATGTCCCCTTCTATGATGTGATGCCAATGACCAGAGGATGGAACTCTTGAGGGGAAAGACAATTTGAAAATGGTGCATCCTACCAACGTGCATGCGTAAAAGAGGTTTGAGAAAGATGATGTGGGCTAATGAAGAGAAAGAGGTTAGTGGCTCCTGCTATCCTGCAGACATATTTGCGATGCGTATAACACAAAAGTTAGTCACAATATGAAGTTCGATGGTTCTATGCATCCTAATAGTCCACGTGGAAAAATGATTGTGGTTGACCGATAGTGAGCATCCAACTTCATCGCCAAATGTGAAGTTTGTGACACAAAATTTGTATGTCGGTAAAGATGGCAATCAACATGGCAGTTGACCAAGGTTTGAATGACTGATTTGAACATCATTTTGATGACGTGGTGCTCATTGAATACACAGAAGGGAATGAGAATTAAATTCATTTGTTTCCAGAGTTTGTTGTTGACTACCAACTGAAGATTTCATTATTGGAGGTAGCTATGATCGAATCGATTAGAACATGAGGATGGAGAATGCATTAATGGCGACTACATTGTAGGTTTTTTGTGTGGATTGAGGAAGAATACCAAATATCTTCGAGAAGAAGAAGATTACTAAAGAAATCTAAGTATAGAGAATGATCTAAAGACAGAAAGGATGCATTCAATACAGGCGGCCAATCTAGGAACGTATTCAAAACAAAGAATAAAATCTCCTGAATTAAAAATCAACTGAATTATATAAAAAAATAAGATTTCAGCTTTGGAGGGAAGATCTTAGGTGTACAGAGCCAATCGAATCATGCAGTAGATTTGATGAGAGTTGACAATGGTAGGTGTGGTTGTCAAGATAGAGATAGAGGTGGAAATAAATTTTTCACCTTGTCTACTATAAAGTGTGTGAGGAAGGGTGAGTTGCCACCAAGAGAAGAAGTTGAAGCTACAGAAGTAGAAAGATAGAGAACAAAGAAGATAGAATACTCAGAAAAGGTGAAGCAGAGAAAAGGAGAAGTAGAGATAGAGAGAAGAAGATAATCAGACAAAGCAAGAAGAGGAAGAACCTCAACAGGTAGAAAAATCCATTCCTAAGTGTGAAAAATTTGTAAGTGTTACAAAACACATTTGCAACAAGGTTTTATCATTGTATTGTAAAACTTAATATTATTGTATTTCTCTGAGTGGGTGCTCAAAGCAGGGGTAGGTTCTCCTTGAGTAGGAGCTCTAAAATTAGGGGTTGGTCCTCCTTGAGTTGGTGCTCAAAATATTTAGGGGTTGGTCCTCCTTGGTTCGGTGCCCTAAACATGTTGTAAACAATGATTTTATTGTGAGGCTGGATTCAAGTAGTAGAATATAGCAACTATTATCACCGAGGTTTTTCCCACATTTAGTTTTCCTTGTAAATCTGGTGTTGTGGTTTGAGTTATGTGTGTGTGTGTGTGTGTGTGTGTTCTTGATTGATTTTAGTTTTATTATTTACACACATAGATTAAGAATTTTTATAGTACACTAATTCACCCCCCTCTCAGTGTCCATTTGTGTTCTTCAATTTTTACAAGAAAAATGAGATAAATTCAGGGGAAACGAGTACCCATTCTTTCTCATTTGAACATATTTAATGTTCACAAATGTCATCTGACGATAAATCTCTAAGAAAACAATATAGTCGAAGGCATACCTGGGTAGTTTCAAAGGTGCCTTTTCATAACCTCCAACTCTCAAATATGAGAAGATTTTAAACTAAATATAGAAGTTGCCATAGTTCTGAATTAGGGCCATTTCTTTCTCTAAAAATCTATTCTCAGGACTTTCCTCAATACATCTTATGAGTGTCATCAAGAAAGAATCATAAACGTGAGAAAAAATCCTCATGCCTTCTTCTTTCTATAACTAAGGAAAATAATTATATACAGAAGCACTATCTACAAGATTACCCACCTACATCAAACTTGGTCAAGACATCTTCCCAATAGCCAGCACATAGAAAAGCACATAACATAAGTGAAATTACTTTCTATCATTGAATTTTATGAGTTATTCATGGAGTGAGTCACTTATCATTTTTTTCGAGTCAACTTGATTTATATCATCACAGATAGTGAGAATGAACTGACACACCCACTCTTCAAAGTATTCTATCCCAGGTCTACCAACCACGAGACACAACATAACAATAATATTTGCAATATCATCTCTGAACAATTCTATTTTTATTCAGGAGGGTAATTTAGATTTTCTCGGTCAAGGGGTTTTCAACCAAACCTGAGCAATAGTATTAAGACACTAATCTATTCGATTATGAAAGAATTCCTAGTCCAACTATAGAGACAAATTCACTTCACCTTCTCTCTCAAGAATGTGCAGTGCAAGGGTGACATTATTTGTGTCAATTTTAGCTATTAAAGCTTGATTTATGCTCTGAATTTCATGGGAGTTAAGATGATAATATTGCACACAAGTGAAGACCAGTTTTGGACATGCAACAATGGAAGGATAACCCCCAGCTTGGAACAAGGTGAATTCTATAGCTTTTTGTGTAATGGGGGACTTTTCTGGGTTATGCAGCCTTCTATGGATATCATGCATTACAAATGGCCATATTTTTGTATCCTTAATATTATCTAGTATACTCTCTATTGGCTGAGAGATTTTGGGTGTCATAAGAACCAAAGAGAGAAAATCTAGGGTTTCTAGCAAATGATGAAAACTCAAATTGGGATAAAACACAGGAAGATTATAGGAAGAACAGATGTTCATTAACTCTAGATTGACAAACTTCCTCTATCTTCTCAATGGAAATAGAAGAAACTGAGAATTTTTATATATTTAAAATGAGAAAAGCCTTTCATCTCAAACCTAGTTTATGTGCCTTTGCTTGGGCACTCCTTCAAATTCTCTAGAAGTTTCAAATACAAATGATCAAAACAAAGGTGACATGCATATGTGTGCCAAGAACAATTAATTCATTCATTTCAGCAGATGTCGTACTACTTTGATATTTGAAATGAAACATTTAATTAATATTTTATCTAATACACATTACAAATTGGTACTGTTGATGTCACCACACATTGTCGATCATGGGGCCACTTCCATCAGAGAATCGAGATATCGAGCTCTTTAAGAACCATAGACCAATAGAATGTGTACAAAAAGATCCTAAGAGTGCGATCGGCCGATATGAGACTTGTGAGGGCCCCATTGGCACAACACTATTAGAGATCAGGTATCAGGTAGAGTGAGACTTGATGAAAATGAGAACTAACGGGTTACACTTCCAATCGGATGGTGATAAGCTGATAGAGAAAGGGTGGGGCCCATTTAGACATGAGTAAGACTAGACACCTAAAATGAGGGTGATCGGTTGATCGAGCATTTCTAAAACTAAGGTATGTGAAGTGCGACTAAAATAGAGAGAGGCTTAATGACCAAAAAGGATTACTTCAACTTATTAAAAATGATGGGTAATAATAAGTAAAAAAATGCTCAAAGATGACCACCAAAACGAAAAACTATCGGAATATGACAGCATGACACGTGAATATCCACACGATGCATTGATGTGTAGATAATTTATGATAAAAAAATGAAAAGGAATAGAAGAACACAAGGATGAAAAAGATGACATGAAAAAAGGACCTCTAGAAAGGAGGATTGAATACCATAAGAAGGAAAAAAGGCTAATGAAAGGGCTTAAATGAAACTACAAAAATACTAAGGGAATGGACACCAAAGTGAATATTAAACACAACATGAAATTACAAGGGTATGCAATTTTTGATATTACAATGTGAAAGTGATCCTGATATTAAAATATCTTTTATTTCACCACCTAAGCCATCATATAAGAAATCACAATGTCTTGAATACAATATTATGAAAAATGTTGGATACAAAGATATTATACTTGGAAAGAATGAAAAAGATTATGGATGATTTGTTGAGCCACAAGAGAATTTTAAAGATTATGAAATATGCTACCGACCTTCTTGGTGACTAGAAGAGAGATAAGCAAAATGAGTATAATCTCAAATTGAAACTAAACCAACTCATAATAAAGCTTCTTGTTTCTTTATTACATATGTTGAATATGGGATAACTTTTGGACCATTGAATTTTTTTCATCCTAGAGTTCCATAACATTGTTAAGGTTTATTGATTACATCAAATAACATGTGTAATATTATGTGTGATGCACTTCACACTCACACATACATACAAATGAACCCCAGAAAATATTTAAGGCATAGATTAAAATATACACATATAAATTAAAATTAAAATATGTAGATATAAACATAGAATCATAAAGGTAAAGAAAAATGAATCGAGGTCGTTGGGCAGAGTCGCGGGGATACCCCTAAGTTAACAAAAAAATAGAAAAATAAAGGTAAAGAAAAATAATAACGATAAATTGTCATTGTATAAAATGTTAATATATCTAAAAATATTTGAATACATATACATGAAATAATATACGAAGACTATCTTTTGAGGGTAGATATTCCTAATGATTCACCTTTCATGCCACTTTAACCAGTGTCATGTTCCCTCATATGAGAATACAATTGGAATATAAATTACAAAAATAGTCAAAACTCATAGTTAACCTACCTCCTTGTCTGGTGTGTTGAGATCTTCCAATTACTTTTATATGCTTCTATAGACATTATTTAGGTGACTCATCTAGTGAATAACAATGGGTTACACTTTTTGGCCAAAAACGACATTGCAATCAATATTTTGCACCAGATCTTCACTTTCTCACACTTATGGCCTCTAAACCATTAAGAATTTGAAGATGAAACAAGCTACTGATTTGTGATATTTTTCATGTAGATTCTTAGTATATTTTTCAAAAAAATAGAAATAAAATTGTGCATATTTTTACTTATCTTTTAATAACTTATTTTTTATAGTAATCAACATTTTTCACAAGTGACATTTATGATGTCATGCATAACATTTTTTATAGAAAGAATAGAACTTTATTTTTTAGAATATAGATTTGTGACACCAATATATAGTGCATAGATATTTTTTCATAATTTTTTGTTTCATATATATTTTTTACTTAGTTTTTGAAGTCGGGGTAATTGTAATTTGGATAGAGAAGCATTATGTCATGCATAACTTTTTTTGTATGCATTTGAATTAACTTCTTCTTTTTGTATTGAAATGAGGATATCAATACCTAGGGAAACAATATTTTTAATAATTGTTTGTCTATATTTTCCTATTTTTCCACATGTGTGAAACAAAGACTTTAATATTTGATGAAAAACTACTTTTATAAGATAAAAAATAAATATAATGATGAAATTATAAGAATTCAAAATAATACTTTTTAGAAATCTTATAATAAGGACAACATACTTACAAAATGAAACTTCTAAATTAATTCATTTGACCCCCCAAAGGCTAATGTAAAATTGGTTTTTGTTAGCATTTTGATAGGTCTAAAGGAGACTCCATTGCAAGTATAATTTAAGACTAGAGAGGTTCTATCCAAGGTGGTTTGATCTAAGAGGATTTGATGTAACACCATTTAATTAATTTCATCAAATGGGACCTCTCAAGACTTAAATCATTATATTTTCTTAAAAATATGTGATTTCAAGAAAAATCTTGATGTACCAAAGTTTTGTAACCCACTATTGTGGGATTTTTTGAAAAATAGGGGTAAAAACTTTATTGAAATTTAGAAACGCTGAGTACAAAATAGCAAAGGGCCAAAGCCCCAGGTACTACAAGAGATTACAGACAGAACAAGAACGAGAACTTCATTCCCCAACACCACTTTCATCTTCAACAAGAATCTTCTCCAAATCCTGACATAGCTCATAGGGCAACTGCTCCCACTCATCAATCCTCCGGTCATCAACATCTTCTGATGCCCATTTAGCCAGACAATCAGCTGCCCTATTCCATTCCCTTGGAATATGGGTAAACGACACCGAATCCATTACAGAGCTAACCTGTAATATCTGTTGTACTAACACAGATAGTTGCCAACTAACCTCAGACATCTTCCTCTGAAGGAGCAAATTAACCAGAATTTGAGAGTCAGCTTCACAGATCACCTTCCGCCACCCTAGGGCATAAGCTCTCTTCAAAGCATATAGGATAGCCAAGCCTTCCATCCTATTAACAGTCTGCACCCCCTCATTAGCCGAGAAGATAAAGACCACAGATCTAGAAGAATCCCTACCAATCCCACCAATCCCAGTTGGGCCTGGATTACCCCTAGAAGAACCATCTGTGTTAATTTTCAGAAAGCCAGCAGGAGGGGGGAGCCATTTCCCCATCCTTTGAACTCTATGTTTCACACGCCTACCTCTCCTGGCGCAAGCTGAGGCTGGAGATATCCCCTGTATACCAAACCTATTAACTATCTCCGCATCGCCTTCCTCCATTGGCAAAATAATCTCACTCTTAGCTTTCACAGTTTCCTGGACCATTCCCATAATTCTAGTCCAAACCTGTTGAATCCCCAATTGTTCACCCCGAAAGATTCTACGATTCCTTTCCAACCAAACTTGCCATAGCAAAAAGATAGGGCCAGCATACCAGACCTCCTGCAAGAAGGGAGCCGAGGAAGGGGGCCTTCCCAGTCTCATCCAAAACTCAGCTAGGGAGGATGCATGAAAGCACTGACTCTTCCAGGCATCCCACCAGAAGTGCCATAGTTGCAATGTGAATGGGCAGCGAAAGAATAAATGTGGAGAATCTTCCTCCCCCCCACCACATAGAACACACCTAGAAGGGCCAGCAAAACCCCTCTTCTGAATATTGTCCCAGGTCAAGCATCTATTCCAAGCCAAAGTCCAAGAAAAGCAATTACATTTTGGCCAAGAGAAATTATTCCAGACTCTCTTCCACCAATGGACTTCCCCACTAGCAAATTGTTGAGAGAGCAGCGCCTGATAACCAGAAGACACAGTGTAAGTACCTTTGGGATTAGGGGACCAGGCCAACACATCACTATCCATCAGGGCGCTACAGCTACGACCCGAAAGGATGTTATGAAGCTCAGCACACTCAACTTCCAACCCAAGAATAGGCCACTCCCTTGAAGTCTTCCATCTTGCTTCCACTACCTGCCCTTGAAGGGAAAATGACTTGAAGTCACACACCCTAGTCCAACCAGCTTCACAAAACCTCTGGGCCAATATACTCAAGTGAGGATATTGGGAAACTATGGGGGGGTAGCCATCCCAGGAGTCATGCCAGAACTGTGCCTTTGTCCCACTTTTACAAATCCAGAAGAAACCACCCTTAATGAGCACCGCCCCCTTCTTGAGAGTATTCCAAATCGTCGAACCTTTCCCTGCCAAGCTATATCGAGGGATATCACGCTGGGGGATCCCAAAAAAATACTTGTGAGACAAGATCCTAGCCCACACCCGATCCTGTTCCACACACCATCGCCAATACAATTTAGCTGCCAGAGCAATACCAGAAAGCAAAGATTGACGTAATCCAAGACCACCAAATCTTTTAGGACTACAAACAGTCTCCCACTTAATAAGGCTCCACTTAGTTGAAGACAAATTACCAGCCCATAAAAACTATTTGGCTAAAGAATCAAGGCTCTTAACAAAGCTCATCAGCGCCACCTGAATCAAACATCTGTAGAGGGGAAGAGCCTGTACCACAGATTGAAGTAACTGGACCCGACCAGCAAAGGACAGCCAACGATGAGTCCAGTGGTTCACTTTGACATTGAACTTGTCCAGAATGACCTGCCAGGAATCCCTAGACTGCCTGCCAGTAGAGATGGGGATCCCAAGGTATAGCAAAGGAAGACTTCCAATTTGGAACCTGAGAATATGGGCAATTCTTCGTTGAATTGAAGGCGGAGTGTTGAAGAAAAAAATTGAAGACTTGCCCTCATTAATTAACTGACCAGAAGCAGCAAGGTAGACATCTAGCGCTCTGCGCATGTTAGAAGCCTCCCTAATAGTAGCCAAACCCATCAAAGCTGTATCATCCACAAACTGTAGGTGAGATTGAACAGGAATACCCCCTCCCCACTGCCAGCCCTGAATAAAGCCTCCTTCAACATTCCTTTTAATCAACCGACCCAAACCTTCCACCAAAAGAAGAAACAGGTAAGGAGAAAGAGGGTCACCCTGCCGCAAACCCCGAGAGGCCCCAAAGAGGTTGGAGTGCTCCCCATTAATCAAAACTGAGAAGGAAGTCGACCCCACACAACTCATAACCCAACAAATCCATTCCTCCTCAAAACCAAAGGCACTCAAGACCTTCTGCAGGAAGGACCAACGAACTCTGTCATACGCCTTGGCCATATCCAGCTTGATGAACATAGCTTTGGCTTTAGAGCTGGCCATGGAATGGATAGTCTCAGTAGCCACCACCACCCCATCCAAAATCTGACGACCTTCCACAAAGCCACTTTGCTCTTCGGAGATTAGCACAGTAAGCCCCTTTTTCAACCTTTCAGCTATCAATTTAGATATAATTTTATAAGTTACGTTGCAAAGAGAAATAGGGCGAAATTGACTTAACCGGTTAGCCCCCTCCCCCTTGGGAATGAGTGCCAAGAAGGTAGAGTTCAAGGCCCGGAGCATTTGCTTATTCTTCTAGGATTCTTGAACAACTGCCAATAAATCAAACTTGATAATGTCCCAAAATTCCTGGAAGAACTCAATCGGGAAACCGTCTGGACCAGGAGCCTTACCTTTTTTCATCTGGAAAACTATTTTTTCTAACTCCTCCAAAGTTATGACACTCATAAGATATTGTTTCATTTCCAAATAAACCAAAGAAGGAATACAGGAAAGGACCTGGGCCTCTGCAACAGAGTCTCCCTGTGCTTCCTCTCTAAATAAAGAAGCAAAATACTGCACTGCTTCATCAGCGATACCTTGAGTAGAAGAAATAACCTCTCCCCTATCAGTCACCAGAGATGAAATAGCATTACCATGTTGTCTGGCTTTCACTGAATTGAAAAAGAAGGTAGTGTTCTTGTCTCCCTCCTTAAGCCACTCAATCCGAGCTTTCTGTTTCCAAAAGATTTCCTCTCTCAACTCCCATTCCTCCAAAGCTTTTAAAGCTCTGGCTTCTTCCCGTAACAAGTATTCAGACACTCCCTCCTCCCTAATCAATCTGGTAATGCCATTCAACTCGACTTGAGCTTCCTGTTTTACCTGGTAGATGTTTCCAAAGCATTGTTGATTCCACCGCTTGAGCTGATACTTAACATACTGGAGAAGCTTAGCAAAAACATACATTGCTGTACCAAAAGTCGGCCTGCCAACCTGCCACCATTCGGCAACGCAACCATAGAGGTCCGGGTCACGAAGCCACATAAGCTGGAACTTAAAAGGCGGCTTCTGAGGCAGACGAGCTGAAGAAGTGACAAGCTTAATTGGCCAATGATCCGAGCCTCTCCAATCCAAAATTTCAGAACTGGAAGACCACAATCCACCCACCCAAAAATAGGAAACCATGAAACGGTCTAAGCGTTCAGCAATGCACCTGTCACCCTCCCTTCTATTATTCCAAGTGAAGCGGCCATTGCTAGGCTTGATATCCACGAGATTGAGTGCTGAGATATTATCTCGGAGCAAGAAAGAAGAAGGATCCAGTCTTGTATTACCTCCTCGTTTTTCCGTTAGATCAAGAATAGCATTAAAGTCCCCAGCAACAATCCATGGCAAGTAAGGAAATAAACTACAAACCAAAAAAATATTATTCTAGACCAGGAGCTTACCTTGGAAGTCAATAGGAGCGTAGACATTAGAAAAGAGAACAGATTCCCCCGACTCAGTGCACAAAGCAACCAAGGATAAGGAGGACTTAAAGGAAATCCAGGACACAGGTTGGATCTTTCATGGGTTCCAGAGACATGCCACACCCCCTGAAGATCCCTGAGCTCCAATACACTGACATAGACCATTCCTCCACAGCTTAGATGCAATACTCATCATGCATTCCATAGAAACCTTTGTCTCCTAAAGGAAGAGAACATCAGGAGAATGACTCCTAACTAAATCCCAAACAGCCTTTTGTCTAGGGCCGCTGTTCAAGCCCCTTACATTCCATGAGATAACTATCATTTCGAAGGAGTCGAAAAGTGGGAATCCAAGGTCTTCACAGAACCTGACTCCACCAATGTCTCCCCAATAATCTTGATCTTTTCTAAGTCCTTCTTTCGTCCCAATTTAACATTTTTCTCTGAGACCCCCTTCTTACCATCTTTTTGGAGAATGCCCAGATGAGGAGAAGATTTACCTCGCTTATCCGACTCTGGAGCTGCAGTCCGTGCAGGAATAGAAACATTCTCTACCCCTTGCCCCAACTCACCATTTGGCTCTAATATCATCTGAACCCCTGTTTGCCCATCCGTGACCATAGGCACAGTAGTCTCTTCATGGGAATCAACAGGAGGAATGGAAGAAATAGTCCCCATTCTAGAATCCCCTGCCTGTTCATCCTCAATAATTACTCCAGGATTAACTTCTGGCTGACCCAATTCATCCAAGATCTCGAACCTGTTAAAGGTATCTTCTTCCTGACGCTCCCTTAGAGTCCGCTTCTGGCCTCTGTTTCGATTACGAGCCTTAACCCGAACAAAGCCCTCAGCATCTTTATCCTCCCCAATAGCAGGCTTCTTCCCTTTGTCCATACTAGGATTATCATGAGGAGGAGGCGAAGTTTGTTGTTCCACTGACTTGGCCTTTGGGCATCTTCTCACAAGATGGCCATATTCATGACATAGACGGCATCGAAAAGGAAGGGTCTCATAGTCTAGTTGTTGCACCCAGGAATATGAGCCCGCACACATCTCTACCACATCAGGCAGTGGTCTACTCAAATCCAGTTCCACACAAATTCGAGCAAAGGTCATAACTTTCTTACCCAAGGTTTGTGATGAAGGACCCACCGGCTTCCCGAGCATCGATGCAAGCATATGGAGAACATCCTCGCGACAGCATTCTATAGGAAATCTGGGTAACCGAACCCACATCGGAACCCGATTTGGAAGCTCCTCAGAAGGATTAAATCCTGCATGCCATGGTTTGACGAATAGCCCCACCTGGTTATAAAAATAGGGTCCACCCTCAAAAACCCTATTCCGATCAGCCATACAAAGAAACGTTACCATGAAAAAATTATTTGCTAGCAACGTAACCTCCATTTCACCCTTTGGTTCCCACACTTTCTGAGCCCAGTTTTCCAGGAATTGGAGAGAAACTCTTAAACCCAGGAACTTGCAATACAACGAATGTTTAGAGTAATATTCGACATCTTCAGCAATCATTTCAAAGGGAATTACCAATTTGGGTCTATCTTTGCACCTTTCAAGACATCCGTTAATCTTCGTGATCCGAGATCCCACAGGCAAGCCTGGATCCGTAGCCCCTGTATTCTGAGAGAAGAGGGCATTTTCAAAAACCCTTGCTTCCTGACCTGGCAAATTCATAGCCACTGCTTCATGAAATTTTGAACTAGGCACCTCCCTAGGCGTCTCCCCTTTGGCCATTAGCCCTCTCAGCCCTGGATACCCCACCGCAAAGGGATCTGATCGGGCCCAACACAGCCCCAACCCGTCACAAGAGCGCTGCAACCAAATCGCTCAACTCCCGCCCGCATGCACAGCCCACCCAGGCTCGTCCCAGCACAGAACGGCGGCCAAAAAAGATGAAACAAAACCTGCAACAGGAAAAAATAGCTCCCCCCCTACCCACGCGATCGTACACCCCCCCTACGCAGATGCAGACACAGCAAGGAAGAGCTAGGGCACGATTGCCCTAGCCCGGCGACGGTAGACAGACGCTCCCATCGCACCCTCCAATCCACAAATCCTTTTCTATTTCTCACTATTGTGGGATTAACTTGCTAGTGCAAGAAAGAATATTTATGCATCAAACTATGTTATCTCTCACTTGAGTATGTCCTTCTTTGTGCATACAGAATCTAGATCTGGCTGCCACCATATTTTCTCTTACACCAACTACTCTTAAGTTATATCTCTCTCATGATTATTATGTAATGTCTTATATTAGGAACAATGTTATATATGTAACCACAAAATGCAATGCTCTATTATCACTACAATGTCCATTTTTAGGAAGTATGCAATATAACCATAAATTGCAATGCTCTAATACCACTTGTAATGTCTACTTATTTTATAACTTATGAAATAGGGACAATTAACATGCAAAGACCAATTGCAAGACACTTCATTCCTTCAAGTCTCAAATATCACTATGAATTGTGATTTATGATATGACTTTGAATATAGAAAATATGCAATTGATGAGTTTTATATATAAATGATAATATTATTTAAAGAATAATATATGTATATTGAATGTTGATAATTGCTATATCTGATATAAACTAATATAATTATGCAAGGATGATCTTTATGTTATCCTTCTCTAATTTGACAATGGAGACTATGTTATCTTATCTTCCTATTGCCTATAGAAATCTATTGAGTAGAGCCAATGAAGAATATAAATAAGAGACAAAATATTTATGAATGTCATCCTTGAATGAGTAGGAACTCCCATATATATCTTTGCAGGAATGAAAGGGTTGCTATCTAAGAGATACATCTTTCCATAATTATACGTCCCCTTAAGCAAATCACATATTTCCTTAACAATTGGCTTATCTAGTACTCAATATAGGCTCTTCTAATGGTGACTCGGGGTGGGTGGCTAGGGTTTTTTAGGAAAATGGTGGTCGAGATGAGTAGGCCTAGGGTCAGAGGTCAAGCTTGTTAGACAACTCAAATAATTAAAGGACAACTGAGAGGGGGGGTGAATCAGTTGTCAACAAATTATAGAACTTTAAGCATTAAAACCTTATTACCATAATACATAAACCAAATATTGGAATAGCAGATATAACAATTAAGCACAAATATAAACCACATAATATTTACCAACCATCCACAAAAGATAACACCAAGATTTGTACATGGAAAACCCAGTAAAGGGAAAAACCACAGTGGGAATCCTACCCATAGTCAGATAATACTTTTGCAGTAAGTATGTGATTACGATAAGAGAGGCCTGCACATGCAGGAAGGCCAACAACCTAGAGCGCATTACTCATCACAAAAGGAGCCTCACTGACTACAAAATAAATCCAGGCTACAATCCGAAAGCAAAATAAACTACAAGAATATCATCTCCTATGCCTGAGTATAGTTCTAGTTAAGCTCAGTATCGGAGGTTTTAAACCTCTTTCACCAACCCAATTCGATCACCTATGATTGACCAGATCCTCTGCATACGATTGCAACTTTATTCACACATTTATAATCTATAACCACATTAATCCCATGAAATCCCCATGATCTTCAAACAGATCTTACATCATATTTATACCAACCCAGGACCTAAACAATTAGGTCAGCCACCTAAAAGATAATACAATAAATTCATAACTTAAACTCATAATCTAATGATCAACCAAGTCGGCCTGAGACTGAAAAAATACAATCCAATCAATAAACCCAACTAGTAACGCATCAAGATCATCCACCAACATGTTACATAACTGGTTCATAACCTAGCCGAATAAGATAACATTAGGTCCGGACCCAAATCCAACACCACCGATCAACAGGAACATGAAAAAGATAACCAACATCATCTTGAAAGCCATCTAGAAGTCATGCCAACACCATTTATCATGTGCAACAAAAGGTCTTCAACAAATCTCTACCGACATAACCCTTACTGGTGACCAAAAGACTTACTAGAACAAGTGATAGCTCCTGAGTCATCAAATCTTGAACCAACTGATCATGATACCCATCTGAATAGCATGAATGACAGATCTAAACCAAATGCACAAGGTAAAGCATATCGGATCATATCAGATCAATATCATAAACCAACCACTCTACCGAAACCTACCAGAAGTCGGTAAACAACCAAAACAGTCGGTGTTGCCATCAATGACAAAACATCAATGCAACACATAATCAATTCCTCTAATTGCCAACAATCTCTCCCTTTGGCATTGATGGCAACACTAGATGTGAAAAACTTTCAAGTGCTAAGAAATGCCAAACAAGTCTCCCCCAAAGGAAGACAGTCAACAATCTTCCAAAAGATGATATATCAATAAACTAACAAACTCCCCCTATGAATGATATCTCAGTTAAGCTTTGATCTCTCCCCTTGACTTATATTATTTAATCTCTTTTTTTCACATATTCCTCTCCCCCTTTGACATCAATGCCAGAAATATGACATGAACATCAAAGTAAAATTTTAAATCCACTAAACCACACAGCTGACTACTCCCCCTGAGTAGTAGTACCGACACATCAATCCAGAATGAATAGTAGCTCTATAAGTGCATATCAAACTGATGCCAATCAGCATCATTCAGGTCTCTACCGGAGGGGTAGAAATCCCCAATTTGTCTCTGAAGTACTCAAATGATTCCTTAGCAAAGGTTTAGTGAAGATATCTACAATCTGCTCTTTAGTGTTCACATAAACCAGACTGACTTCATTTGCTTCCACCTTCTCCATCAAAAAGTTATACTTGATAGATATGTGCTTTGTATTAGAATGAAATGTTGGATTTTTTGATATATCAATAGCAGCAGAGTTATCACAATGAATAACTACCAGTTCATTACAATCCACCCTTATATCCTTCAACCATTGCTTCATCCATAGAACTTGTGTACAGTTAGTAGCACCAACAACATTCTCAGCTTCAACAGTAGATAAAGATGCACATGACTACTTCCTATTGATCCAAGAAGCAAGTTTCTTTGCAAGAAAGAAAGCTCCATCGGATGTGCTCCTCTGGTCATTAACATCTCCATCCAAATCAGCATCTGTATATGCACATAGTGTAAATTCATCATTTTTAGGATACCACAAACCAAATTCAGTTGTTCCCTGCATATACCTAAAAATCCTTTTCACCGCACTCTCACGATTCTCTCTAGGATCACTTTGATATCTTGATACAATACAAACTGCATTCATTATATCTGGTCTAGTCTGAGTCAAATATAACAAACCTCCAATCATAGACTTGTACCTCGTAGGATTTACCGGTGCTAATGCATCTTGCTTAGTCAACTTCTCACTTGTAACCATAGGTGTACCAACCGGTTTAGAATCTTCCATACCAAATTTCTTCAACAACTCTCTAACATACTTAGTTTGATAGAAGAAAATACCTTTATCAGTCTAAGTAATCTGCAAACCTAAGAAAAAATTCATTTCCCCGATCATAGACATCTCAAATTCATTCTTCATATTTTCAGAGAATTCCATACATAGCTTATCTTCACCTCCAAAAATGATATCATCAACAAAGACTTCAACAATAAATATGTCATCATCAGTGATCTTATAGTATAAATTACTGTCAGCATTACCTTTAGTGAAACCAAGATTCAAAAGATATTTATCCAATCTTGCATACCAAGCTTTGGGGGATTGTTTCAATCCATATAAAGATTTCTTTAACCTGCAAAACATGTTTTTGTCATCTGAAAGTGAAAATCCATTAGGTTACTCAATGTAAACTTCTTCTCTAAGATCTCCATTTAGAAATGCACACTTAACATCCATCTAATAAACCTTGTAGTTCTTATGGGAAACATAAGCAAGAAATAATCTCACAGCTTCAATCCTAGCTACCAAAGCAAAAGTTTCATCATAATCAATTCCTTCCTTCTAAGAATATCCTTTACAAACCAATCTAGCTTTATTCCTCACAACTTGTCCATCTTCATTCAATTTATTCCTAAAACCCCATTTAGTTCCAATAACATTATTATTTTTAGGCTCAGGAACTAAAGTCCGTGTGTTATTCTTTTCTATCTAATCCAATTCCTCTTCCATAGCTTTCATCCAACATTCATCTTTACATACTTCAATTATTGATGTCGGTTCAATTTGAGAAATTAAACATACCTCATCAGCTACCAACCTTCTTCTTGTCATCACTCTTTTGTTCTTGTCTCCAATGATCTGATCTTCTGAATGATTTAACCTTACATACTAAAGAGTCTTCTGAATTTTTGTTCCTCTGCTTCGATCTTCAGTTACTGTTGAATTTTCTGATATTTCTGGAGTAACTGGTTCAACATTCTATTTTGGTGCAGGTGCTACCGGTTCAATTATGATCATCTCCATTGTCGGTTCTCTCTCATAAATTATGATTTGATTTATGTTTTGCTCATCCACCTTGACATTAGTGCTCTCCATAATTCTCTAGAATCTTTTGTTATAGCATCTATATGCTTTGCTTTCATTATAATAACCAAGAAATATCCCTTCATCACATCTAGGATCAAACTTTCCAATGGAATAATCTCTTTTGATATAACATTTACTACCAAAGATTCTAAAATACTTAACTGTAGGTGTATGACCAAACCATAACTCATAAGGTGTCTTACCAGTGTCTCCCTCGATATGAACTCTTTTGAATGTGTATACCAGCGTGATCACAACTTCTCTCTAGTAGATATGAGGCAGATTAGCTTCCATCATTACAGTTCTAGCCGCATCCAATATAGTTATGTTCTTCCTTTCCACAACTCCATTTTGTTGAGGTGTACAGGGTGCAAATAACTGTCTCCTTATCCCATTCTTTTCACAATAATTGTTAAATTCACCGGATGTGAATTATCCACCCTGATCAGATCTTAAGCATTTAATCTTCAATCATGTCTCTATCTCAACTTTAGCTTTAAATATTTTAAACTTTTCAAATGCTTCAAATTTCTCCCTTAGAAAAGTAACCCACTTCATTCTAGAATAGTCATCAATGATTAGCATAAAATATCTATCACCCTGAAAACTTTTGATTCTAGGAGGACCACACAAATCAGTATGAATAAGATCAAGAACATCATTAGATTTGTCTTGTATATTATTAAAAGAAGTTCTAACGCGCTTTCCCATTTGACATTCCTTATATATTGGATTATAGGGCTTCACAATCTTAGGTATATCTCTAACTGCCTTAATAGAACTGATCTTTACAATGCAATCAAAATTTACATGACACAACCTCTTATGTCATAACCAACTCTCATCAATTTTTGCAATCAAACATGTCTTCTCACCGGAGTTCAAATGAAATATGTTCCCTTTAGTCTGAGTACCGGTTGCAATCTCCAATCCAGATTTGTTGATAATCTTGCATTTTCCATCCTTGAACTGTAACTGAAATCCCTTATCCACCAACTATCCTACACTCAAAATATTATGCCTTAATCCTTCAACATAATAAGCATTATCAATATCATGCTTAACATCTAGTGATATAGTTCCTCTTCCCTTGATCATGTATGCTTTGTCATCTCAAAATCTTACCAGACCGCCATCAAATTCTTGCAAAGATAGAAACTTCCTTTGATCTCCAGTCATACGATGTGAACATCCACTATCTATCACCCATTCATCCTTTTGTTCAATTTTAGTAGCAACGACCTTTTCTTCAGGTACTGGATCATCTTCCTTAATAGCCAAAAATACCCATTCCTTTCCATTGCCAGATCCACTAGTTGAATCTTGTGCCAGTTCATCATCAGAATCAATCACACCTTCCTCATCAACATAGTAGCATGATTTGTCTTTGTTTCTCTTGTTCTTATGCTTGTTCAGATAATCATGGTTAGGTCTAAAATATCTTCTAACTCTTTCCTCAAATCTTGAGTTCCTTTGAGGACATCTAGATGCAAAATGACCTATCTTATTACATTTAAAACATTTAAAAGGTGATTTCCCTTCATACTTACTTCCTGCATGACCTTTAGGTACTTTTCTAGCAAATAGGGCTTCAAGTTGCTCAAACTCTTCATCTTCTTTCTTCATTTCCTCTAGTTCCTGATCATATAAGTATTTCCAATCACTCTTTTCATTTAGATGATGTAGATACATGAAAAGAAGGTTCAAACTTTGCAACTCCAGAAGGACTGAATTCCTCAAGCTCAAAAGCAGATAACTTTCCAACCAAGGTATCCTTATTAAAGAGGTGTTTGCCATAGTTCTCAACTCATTAATTGCAGTAGCCTTCATCTTATAAGCCAGTGGCAAAGCTCTCAATACTTTAGAAATTATTTCATCTTCACTTAGAGATCCACCACAACACTGAATTCCCATGACAATCTCATTAACTCTCTCCATAAAAGCAGTAATCCTTTCATCTTCTTCCATATTTAGGTTCTCATATCTCACCTGGTAACCATCAAGTTTAGTAATTTTAACAGTAGGTTCACCTTAATTCAGAGCCTCCAATTTATTCCATATAGCCTTCATAGTTGATTTGTCAAATAGTCCCATAATTTGCTGATCTGAAAGTGCACACAAAAGGGCTTCTCTAGCTCTACAATAATTTTCAATGTCCTTATCCAAGCCTGCCAGAGGAGGATTGCCAGATGCTAGATTATGAAGTGTATAGCCATTCTCAGTGATCTCCCAAATCTCCTTGCCAAGACATCTCAGATGAGTCTCCATTGGAATCTTCCATACTCTGTAATTTGTTTCATCAAGCCTCAGGAATTTCTCTTCAGAAAATAGTAGCAAATGAACTTGATGTACTTGCACCATTAGACACCATAGGATCTTCCTCAAATGGTTAAGCTTCTACAAAGAGGACCATACTTTGATACCAATTGTTAGACAACTTAGATAACCAAAGGACAACTAAGAGGGGGGGTGAATCAGTTGTCAACAGATTATAGAACTTTAAGCATTAAAACCTTATTACTAGAATACATAAAACAAATTCTGGAATTAGATATAATAGTTAAGTATAAATATAAACCACAGAACATTTACCAACCATCCACAAAAGATAGCACCAAGATTTGTACGTGGAAAACCCAGTAAAGGGAAAAACCACGATGGGAAGCCTACCCACGATCAGATAATACTTTTGTAGTAAGTATGTGGTTACAATAAGAGGGGCCTGCACATGCAGGAAGGCCAACAACCTAGAGTGCACTACTCATCACAAAAGGAGCCTCACTGACTACAAAATAAATCTAGACTATAATCCAGAAGAAGAATGAACTACAAGAATAGCATCTCCTATGCCTGAGTACAGTTCAGGTTAAGCTTAGTACCAGAGGTCTTAAACCTCTTTCACCAACCCAATTCGATCACCTACGATCAACCAAATCCTCTGCATATTATTACAACTTTATTCACACACAGATAATCTATAACCACATTAATCCCATGAAATCCCCATGATCTTCACACAGATCTTACATCATATTTATACCAACCGAGGACCTAAACAATTACGTCGGCCACCTAAAAGATAATACAATAAATTCATAACTTAAACCCTCAATCTAATGATCAACCAAGTCATCCTGAGACTGAAACAACATAATCCAATCAATAAACCCAATTGGTAACGCATCGGGATCATCCACCAACACGTTATATAAACCGGTCCATAACCTAGCTGAATAAGATAGCATTAGGTCAGGACCCAAATCCAACATCACCGATCAAAAGGAACATGAAAAATATAACCAATAGTATCCTGAAAGCCATCTAGAAGTTGCACCAACACCACTTATCACATGCACCAAAAGGTCTTGAACAAAGCTCTATCGACAGAACCCTTACCGATGACCAAAAGGCTTACTAGAACAAGTGATAGCTCTTGAGTCATCAAATCCTGAACCAACTGATTGTGATACCCATCTGAACAACATGAATGACATATCTAAACCAAATACACAAGCCAAATCATACCAGAGCATATCACATCAATATCATAAACCAACCACTCTACCGAAAACTACTAGGAGTTAGTAAACAACCAAAACAGCTGGTGTTCCCATCAATGCAACACATAATCAATCCCTCCAATTGCCAACAAAGATACCTAACTAAAGCTTGGAACCCTAAAAGAAGAGCTTGGGAGGATTGATCTCATGTAAATTCCATGAGACTACCTAAAAAGCATCCCCAACATTTGACTGAATGGAATGATGTGCAGAGAAACAAACGATTTTTGAGGTGTCAACATCGAGAACCGAGAAGCTTTAAGGATATTGAACACAAATTCTGGAGGGTCAAAGGGCATAGTGAAATGTAAAAGATGAAGAAGGTTAGTATTGAAACATCCCAGTCTCGTACTTTGTCTTTGCATGTAGAAAAAAAAGAATGGAAAGAAGTTGTAGAAATGTTAAGAAAAAGGGCTTTCTTTATGAAATGGGAGAGGGAGTGTCATGCATATAGTAGATTTTGTAAGTGGTGTGATGAACGATGAGGGAAATTTTTTACCCTAAACACACTCTCAAATGGGTTCTCCTTGGTGGTGTATGGGAATGCTTTTAAAAAGGCATGGATTCTCAACAATAGACCTTTCACGATGGGGGAAATGGGCATTTATATTAAATACTAGTCCCTGAACTTTGATCCGTTGAAGGCTACTATGGAAGAAATACCCATTTGGGTTAGACTATACAATCTTCTAAATGAATATTGGAACACTAAAACTTTAAAACTGTTTGGGAACAAGTTAGGGAGATTTTTCTATGTAGATGAAGCAGTAGAAAAAAAGGATTTTAGCATTTGTTATATAATTTGTATCTATTGGAGCCCTCATCTGCCTTTTCCAAAGGTTATTGAAATTTATACTTTGGAAGTAGATTGGGTACAACATATTGAGGTTGAAGATGTTGTAGAGAATTTCAAGAAATGCAAAAGCATGATACATACGACACATAACTGCATTATTGATAAAAAGGGTAAAGAGTTGGAACAAGATTGACTCTAAAATAAACTCTAAGAAATGTATGATAGAAATAAATTAACAAAACAATTAGCGTTTAAAAATCATGAGTAGGGAAGATGTAGGGCTTAGAGAAAAAAGGAAATTAATAGATACTTTGCTTGAGCTAGGAGAGGCATGGGCCTCTATCAAAGGTGATGTAGTTTCTCAAATAGAAAGAGATTAAAATGAAAAGGTTGAGGTAGAAAGATCCTCAATTATAAACCTCTTGAAGAAGGTCGCATCTCCTAGGGATACAAAGTAGGTTGAGAGACTAGTGGAATGGATTCCCAATGATTTTGGGATGCAAAAGGATAGCATTTTGAAGGTAGGAGAAAGGTCAGGTGAATGGAGGGTTGCGTTGGAGATGCATCAAGGAGCTTAAAGATTTTGTTCCCCTTCAAAACAACAATGTAATGCTTTGGGCCTTCATGTTACTCAAAAAGGATGATTGACAAAACCTCACTTGGTAGAAAAGGCAAGGGAATGCGAGAGGATTGGAGGAATATTCCAAGAATTGAAGAAACTTTATATCGAGAAGAAGTGGGTGATCGCCAATAAAAGATCAAAATTATTCAAAGGGGTATCCCCTATCAAGGGGAGTGGGAAAAAGACAAAATTCATTGGAGTGCAGTATCAACCAATTAGATGGGAATAATTAATGAGCTGATGAATGATATTCACTTCAAAGATATTCAAATTTCCTCCATTAAAAATTTGAAGAGCTCTTTGGAGGAAGGAAGAGATTTTGTCTCTCCACCTAATGGATACATAGATGATCTTGAATATTTGGAGAGGATCAAGAGGAAGATATGTTTGGTCTTTAGGAAGAGGAAGAAATTTTGGAAAAGCTTTCATTGGGTCAATCAAAGACTGATGTGGATGCAACCAAGACAAGAGAGAAAAGAAGGAAAGGGCCAAAGACTATTAAGATATGGGTGGAAATTGTTGGGAGTGCAAAAGGACAAAGAAAACTAAGAGAGTTAAAAGGCTATGCCTTTTCCCAAGGGTAATGAAGGTCCTCTCATGGAATGTCAGGGGCAACAACACCCTTGAAAAACAACAACCGATCAAGAGGAGTCTTGATTATTCATGCCCAATTGTAGTTATATTATAGGAGACAAAACTAAAGGGATTGATGCTTTAAGAAAAAGATGTATGTGTGGAATGAGATCTTTGTGGAAGTAGAGGGTACTTCTAGTAGTCTGGGGGTGCAATGGAATGACAATAGTTATTTCTTAATTGGTGAAGCAAGACAAAAAGTGGAAAATGGTAAGAGTTTTCTTGAAACCACTTAATAAAGCATTTTTTATTTTAAACATGTATGGGCCTACAAGAACTGCTAGCAAGAAAGTTTTATGGCAAAAACTATCCAAACTAATTTGGGATGATGAAGAAGCAATATATATATATATTTGGAGGGGACTTTAGTGTCACACTTCTTCCCTTTGATCAAAAGGGTGGGGTTGATTGGCTTGGTACTAATGAGAAAGAATTCAATGACTTTGTAAATCATAATGGACTATTGGAAATAAAATTCAAAGTAGGAGACTATACTTGGACCAACAGTAGGCAAGGTTTTTTGAATATTGCAGAAAAATTAGATTGGTTCTTTGTCGTTGGTAGCTAAGAAGATCTGCAATGGGTCTCTGAGGCTAATAATATTCATTATCCCATTGATCTGACAATTCTTGAAGATATGGCTCTTGACAAATGCCCTTTTAAGTTTGAAAAAATGTGGATGTGGGTTGATGGATTTAGGGAGCTTATTGTCAATTGGTGGAGCCAAGCGTCGATAAGGTATGATAACATGGAATTTATCTTTTTGAAGAAATTAGTATTTAAAATAATACTTAAAGAAATGGAATAGGGAGTAGTTTAAAAAACATCTTTTCTAAGTGTAGATGAAGGAAATGGATATCTGGGTCAGAGATTCAGAATAGTTCCAACATCACAACAATGGAGTACTTGCCAAAAAAACACACATGCAAATCAAAATAACTATCTAACACACACATGCACTCAATGGATTTCTAAATCCATTTCCCTCCTATCAACCAAGATCATATGCTCAAAAATGTTTGCTCTCAGAGAACTGTGCACAAGAAGGTATGGAAAATAAGATTTAAAAGACGAATGTAAAATTGAAACCATGCAAAAATGGATGTGATTTGGATGCAAAACAATCAAATTTGCAAGAAAAAGATGCAAGAGATATCAAAGATGCAAGAATGAGAAAAATGAAATGTGCAAGAAATAAAGATGTCAGACATAGAAATGAGAGAAAGCAAGGAATTTATAGGTGTCCTCAAGGTGGATCTAAAAATGTAAGATAAATGTGGGATAAAATATTGGTGCAAATGTTTGTCCCACAAGCATTAGGTGGATGGAACAGGTGAAGGTAGAATAGGATATATAGAATGAGGTTGTGATAAGATATAGATTTAGGAATTTTTTATTAAAATGGTTTTAATGAATGAAATATATATAATATGTTATTAAATGGATTTATGAAATAATGAGGAATGAATTATGTAATAAGGATATAAGGTATTTAATAAATAATGTATCCACTTGATTAATGAAAAAATTAAGATTATTAAGAGGATATTTTTATGTGTCTACAACAAGAAAATTTAATCAGAGGATAAATTGGAGCATCTTCATTCAAAAGTGATCCATGATGGCATGAGGGAGTTTGATTTTATTGAAGAAAAGAGGTTGAATCGAGATTATTTAGAGATTCTTGCTAGGGACAAAAATGTAGAGATACTTGGCTGAAAGAGGGAGGTCGCAACACAAAGTTCTTCCATAACTCAGTTAAGGCAAGAAGATCGAGTAATAAAATCTTTTCAATTAAAAATGATGCAGAACGAGTATGAAGAGAACAAAAAGACATTAACAATGAGGCAGTGAGGTACTTTTGTAATTTGTTGAATGGGATGAATGTTGATAGTAGGTTTGAGGATGATATCTAAGAGGTGATCTCAAAATATATTTCTAAAGATCAAATTAAGAAGAGGTTAATATGGCCTTATTTTCAATGGTGGAGAAAAAGCCCTCAAACCTGATGGCTTTCGTACAATTTTCTTTCAAAATTTTTGAGAGATCTTTGCAAATGATATTTTGAATATGGTGGAAGAATCTAGAAGAGGTGGTTCTATTTTAAAAGATCTGAATAATAGTTTTATTGCTCTAGTTCTGAAAAAGGATGAAGTAGTTACCTTTGATGATTGCAAAGCAATATCATTGTGCAATACAATTTATAAGATAGGTTCTAAATTTATTTCCAATGGGTTAAAGAGAAACCTTAAATCGATGATATTGGATGAGCAGAGTGGCTTCTCTCTAGAAAGGTCCACAGTGAAAAGAATTATTGTTGCCCATGAGATCATCCACTCATTGCGTGTAGCAAGTACTGAATGAATGATGATCAAACTCAATATCAAGAAGGCTTATGATGAAGTGAATAGGAATTTTCTTTTGAAAGTGCTAGAAAATTTTAGCTACTACTCTAAATGGGTAGGATGAATTAAAATTTTCATTTGGACTCCCAGGTTTTTGGTCTTTATTACTGGCAGTCGGCAAGGATTTGTTGAGTCATCTAAAGGAATGAGACATGAAGACCATTTATCCCCTTTCCTTTTCATAATCATGGTGGAGGTTTTAGGGATGTTTATATCAAGAAGGATATTGGACAAGTGTGGAAAGGAATCAAAGTTGCTCAAGGCTTAAACCTGATTTCCCACCTCCAATTTGCAAATGACCTGTAGATGAGGGAAAATTGGTTGAGATCTTATTAGATTAAGATCTAGATTATTTCCAACATCCTCAATAGAGCAACTGCAAAAACACACATGCAACACTAAAATGAACTAATATGCAAATTAATGGGCTTTTTAACTCTATTGCCTTCCTATCTTCAAGATCCAACAATGAATAGTTATGCTCTCAGATTTTTAGCACTCGTACCAAATGAAGATGAGGTAAATAGTTAGAATCAAAGATTTAAAACTTCCAACATCAACAATGGATTTCCTACAAATCACACACACATGCAAATACAAATATCTAATCTAAAAACATATGCATGAAAACAAAAAAAACTCACTCCATTGCCCTCCTATTCCTCAATATTTTGTATTTTAATAATATTTCTCTCTGAAACACATGCACAAAAGGCTATGAGGAAACAAATATTTGAAAGTGACAATGATTTCTCAAATATGCAAAATTGCATCATGACAATAAAATTTCAAGATGTGAGAGAGAGCTTCATATGTGAGGGGAAAATGATTTTGCAGGAATCCTCATGAAGAAAATCCATTGCGGGAGAAATGTGGGATTAAAGAAGGTAATTGGAGATAAGGATTTATCCCCCATTCGCTAAATGGTTGTAGTGGATGGGATAAGAAAGGCATAAATAGGATGAACAAGATGGGGTGGAGATTAGGTGGAGATGAGGGTTTTATTTAGAAGTGTAGAGAATTTAATGTGCTTGGTAAATTAAAATGATTTAAATAAAGAAAATGTTAATAAACTAATCAAATAGACCAATAAAGTCCATTTAATTAATAAAGAAATCATGACAAGCATGAGGACATTGTATTGAAATTTTTTATGTGTCTACAATAACCTTCTTTTGGGTGAAGCATCTCTATAGGAAGCCTAAGTTGTGAAGGCAACTATTGACAAATACAACTAAATATCCAGACTATGCGTAAACTGGAGAAAGTTTGAAATTCTTTTTTAATATGGCTGCTCACAAATAGAGGGAGATTTCAATTATTCTCAAAATGAAGATGGGCTCTCTCCCATATAAGTATCTTGGGATCCCCCTCTTTGGTGGAGCCAACAAAACAAAATTGTGGAAAGATCTTGTAGATGGTTGTTTGAATAGAATGGATGGTTAGAAAGGAAAATGGCTTTCATTTGTGACCATAATGTTGATGCTTAAGATAGTGATTTCTACTATTCTTGTCTACTCAATGATGTGCCTAAAGATCACACATAAAGTCATAAAAGTGGTGGAGAAAAAGATACATAAATTATTTTGGAATGGAGTTAGGGACCAAGAAAAATTCCCTCTTTTAGCATGGGAAAAGATCTGCAAGCCAAAGAAGGCTGGAGGGGGTGGTTTGTGAAACTGGAAAATCATGAATGAAGCAATGAGAGAAAAATTGATTTGGAGTATGTACTCTAACCCAAATAAATTGTGGGTGAAAATTTTAAAAGAAAAGTATCTTGATAATAATGAAAATGAAAGGATTTTCACAATTCAGTTACCTTCAAATTGATCAGCGATATGAAACTTTATTGTGTCTTGTAGGACAGTGATTGTAGATCATTTAACTTGGCAGTTGAGTAAAGGAAAATCTGCAAATTTTGGGGAGGATTCTTGGGATGGCTTCCACATGTTAGGGGGGAATGGTAGACTAGAGGATTTGAAGCAAGTCTTGAAACAAAGATGGGATGCAAGAGTTATCAATTATATGGAGAGAGAGAGAGAGAGAGAGAGAGAGAGAGATGGAGACACCATAGAAGAAAGAATGATATGGAGGTAGAAATTTATGGAAGGATTGAGTTTAAGTGAGAAACAAAAAGTAACATTGCAAGGCATCTTCAAGGAGAGGAAAATATTGCCTATAGGATAGGAAGAGATTTTTTTTTGGTGTGGAGAAAAGGAGGCAACTACTTAGTAAAATAAAGATACCAGCTTTGAGACTCTACAGTTACAGTGGATGATTGGCCAACACACCTATATTGGGGTAAAAATTATCTCCCAAAAGAAAGAGCTTTTGCATGGTTGGCCATTAGAGGGAGGATATTAATTGGTGAATGGTTGAGAAGGATTGGATTCAATGGTCCCTCTAAGTGTGTAATGTGTGAGTGAGAAGAAGAAAATGTGGACCTCCTATTACTACACTATGAGGTAGCAAATCAATGTTTGAGGTGGGTGACTCATAAATTGGGATGGCAATGTCCATTCCCAGAGACTTTGAAGAATTTATTTCAAGAATGGTATAAAGAAGGTAGGAAAATGACTTTTTCTAGTGTCTAGAAGGTATGTCCATCAACATTTATATGGGAGATTTGGAAAGAGAGAAATAGATGGATTTTCTAGGAGAAGAGTGAACCCATTCATAGATTATGTGAGAGAATTGACTTATCTATAGGTGAATTGGTAAGTGTGGTAACCTCACAATGTGAGCAAAGGAAAATTCCTTTCATGAAGGAGGATAGTAGGATCCAGTAGGTATGTCGGATATCAAATTTTGTGCTATTAATGGGCCTGCTCGATTTCATTTGGATGTGGGAAGGGAAAGATGGTGGACTGGTCTACACCATTGGAAGGCTAGAAAAAAAAAAAATGATGGTGTGTCAAAGAGTAACCTAGGCCCGTTGGGAGGAAGATGGGTGGCTCAAGGTCGGGAGGGAAATATGCTAGCTTTTGGCACATCTAAACTACTAGATGGTATGATCAATGAAGTTGAAGCCCAAACAGCTATTTAGGTGCTAAAAGTGCACAAACAATTGGGGTTGTCAAAAATCCAACTTAAAGGAGACTCTTTAATTATAAAAAATTCTATTAAAAATGGTGAAATCAATGCATGACATTTAAATAAATATATCTCAATTGCCAAAAAAATTGTTTCTACCCGTGAGGATTTCAAAATCTTACATGTAGTATTATTGAGGAATGAGGTGGAAAATATTATTTCCAGATGGGCAACCTCATTTAATGATGAGGTAGGGTAATGTGTTATTAAGGATTTTGAGATCTTTCTCTTGATCCTTGAGATTTATCGTATATCATCATTTCAAGATGCAATCAACATAGGGAAAGGTTGAGTGGTGATGTGACGAGGATTTGTTGGGAGAGCACATAACCTAGAGTTTTATGCATGTGAGGCCATTGTAAGAGACAGGTGGCAAAAGGGAGTGAAAAATGGAAGCGACTCTCAATATTTATACGCTAAAGCAATAGTTGGAAATTTTAGGAAATATTTCTAAAAAAGGACTCATGTTAATCTTTAAATTTGAAGAGAAGCCCTTTGTGTGGGCCTTGGAAACACTTATGGGGGAGGTCTTTTGCAGACGGAGCATAGGTTCAGAACAAATGTTGATATTGTCACTATGGTTGTGGCATGGGGACTGGAAGTAGGTTGAAAGGAGGAAATTGAATGGGCTATGAAGGCTTGTGTGGCCTAGTTAGTAGTTAGCCTTTTTTAAGTTTTTAAGTTCCAAAGTTCCTAAAATAGCCAAATTTGCCGATAGTTCTAGAGTTCCAAAAATCCCCGATTTGCCAACTTCAAAGGGTTCCAGTGTTCCAAAAATCCTTGATTTTCCAACTTCAAAAGGTTTTTGCGATCAAAAAATCTCCAATTTGCTGACTTCAAAGGGTTCCAATGTTCCAAAAATTCCCGATTTCCTGACTTCACTGATTCACAAGTCCAAAAAAGAATATTAAAAAAGTTGCAAATTACTTAAATCTAAAAGTAACCCACCTAATATTTTGGTCTCAAATGCCCCCAATTTTAATTTTATGGCCATACAAGCTCATATGATATGTTATTTTAATATTTTCTCTATGGAGCAATATGGTTCGTAGGTCTAGTTTACAAAGGAAGTACCTCAATTTTGTGAGTTGTAAAAAAATGGTTATAAAACCATGTTTTATTTTAATTATCATAACTGCTCACAAACTTCCATGGCCCTAGGATGCCCGGTTAACCCGCAGTGAATTTACTCACAAATAGTTGCAAGAGAAACTAAAAAACTCAATTTTTCTATAGTTTATGTACAATAGTTTAAAACATTTTAAGATGTTTTGAATCATTTCGAGAGAAACAATTTCATGTGAATGTGAAAGGGTTATTTTATTCTTTTAAAAAGAAGTGCAGTTACAAACACTGAAAAAGGCTGATTGGAGAGTTTTTAAATATGCAATTAACAGATTATGGAATAGGGGTTTTTTTTTCTGAGTTAATCATTGTAAAGGGCAATATCAGTATTTTTCTTTGAAGAAACATGGTTATTGTACAGAAACAGAGACTTTGAACTTTGTGATTTTGCCCAAGAAATAAAGGAGAACTCCTAATACTTTGTATTTATTTGTTCTTCTTTGAGGTTGTATTTTCTTAAGTCTGTTGTAGTCATTCTTAGGTAATTTCATCTATTACAGTGGATTATAAGCATGACTATTTAATGAGATTTGAATCTCAAATATTCACATAATAAAGGAAGAGTTGTTCTTTATTTTCCTAATTGTTTCTTGAGGGTACCAAGTAATGAACTTTGTGTCATTTATCTTTGTTCTCTCTTATTTTTAAATTTGTAGTTCACATCTGCAATATATATATATATGCTCAGATATTTGTTTACCTTACCTGCTTTATGGTTAAAATCATACCCTATAAAATTAGAATTAGATTCTATGAGGGAGTTGTGCCTCTAAAATTTAGAGGAAAGTTGTAGAAACATTCACAACTTCTCCAACTATTTGTTAATGTTTTGTTCTCAAGTTTGGGCAAGGAGTCAATATTGCAAATAATTTAGAGAGAACAAAATCTATCAAATAACGGATTTTTGACAACTCTACTAGATAAAAGAAATCAAAGTATTGGTGTTATATTTCCCCAGAAATTTGAGGGTGTCTCCCCTAGGACGAAGGTTGGTGACTCTGTATTTTATTAGAAGATATCTCTGGTGGAAGAATTCTAGTTTATGTTATGGCTTTGATTGCACCCCAGCCATGGGGAGCTCAGATTGGATCTTTAGCTTTGCCTCAATACACAACTTTGCCTGAAAGATTAAGAAAGTATTTTCCAAATTATGTTGGAGATAAGACACAAGATCCTGATGATCATATCAAAGCATTCAAGGTTTCTTGTGGAGTTCTTAGGATTCAAGAAGAAGATGTGTTTGTGCGATTGTTTATTGAAAGCATCATTGGAAGTGTTGCAGAATGGTTTCAAAATTTGGAGTATGGATGTATTCCAACTGGGACAATTTAAAGGTAAGGTTTCTTTAAGCTTTTAACTTATGGTCGATACATATGAATTGTTGGTTAATTTCTTTCAAATGCAAAAGAAAGAGGATGAAGATATTAGAGATTTTATTGAAATATTCAATCAATGTTTTGGAAAGATCCCTCAAGAGTATCAACCAACTGAAAGTAATCAATTATGTGTGTTCATCGCTACATTACATCCAAAAGTTAAATTTTTATTGAAACATAAAAGGGTGCCAAATCTAAAAGATGCACAAAATGAAGTTGTTGAAATAGAGGATGATATGCTCGTGACTAGAATGAAATGCATAAGTAAAAGTGTTGTGAAAGTTCCAGAGTCTAAATTATTATTTCATAATCAAAACTTCTATCCAAGAAAGAAGCCTTTACAAAGGAGTCTTGTTGCAAAGGGAGAAAAACCAATATCCTATATCAGATTATTGTTAGAATTTAACAATTTTTAATGAAATTAATTTTCAAGCATCTTTTGTGATTGAAGCCCGCACCTTTGACACTGCAAGAATTTATTATTTATGTGATGATGAAGTTGATCCCTCTAGAGATGCAAATGATCATGTCACACAATTGGAAGAATTGGTGACCTGCCAAATTACAACTTCTATTGAACAAACTTGTGATAACATGTGTGATAAGGAATTAAACAAAGACATGCTAAAGAATTCTTCTTCAGATTTTGAATCTTTTGCTTTTGATATCATTTCAACAGATGATTTTAACTACTCAAACGTAAGGAGACATCATATATTTCTCCCAACCTGTCAATGGATTTGCATGATTTATTTGGAGTCATCTTGAGGTAAGATGCTTCTTGTCTAGTACATAAATTATAAATAATGTTTTGTGTGTTGTAGGCTTAGTTTGATTCTGTTGGAATCAGGGATCACTGAGAGGGGGGGTGAATTAGTGATCTACCGGTTGAGAGATTTTCATACTTAACTTTTAACCACCAGAAGCATACACTTAAAACTGAAATGCAGAAACAAATAACAAACAACCACAAGATCATAACACCAGTATTTTTATGTGGAAACCCAAATGGGAAAAACCATGGTGGGATTTGAACCCACAATATTATTCCACTATGGCCAGTAGAAAAATAATATTACAAATGGGGAATGCATAGGCATTCAGGCACACTACCTAGGCTCACTACTCAATTACTATAACCCAGAAGGCTACAACCCTCAAGGAAGTCTCACTGACTTACAAAGTTGTTACAGTGATGAATTACAATGTATGAACTCATAAATAAAAACTATTATGCTTGGATGAGTTTTGGTTAAGTACAAAAACACTAAATGGATCACCTTCTCTATGATGCTTTGTTCTATCTGTTGGAATCCAAGAACATTGAGAGTGGGGTGAATCAATGTTCAACCAAAATATGCAATTTTAACCTTATTAAACCAAGCATTCACCAACCAGTAAACCGATACATATAAGATTGAAAGAAGTAAAGCAATCAATAAGCCAATCACACAAATGAATACCATAACATAGAGAATTATACGTGGAAAACCTCAAAGAGGAAAAACCACAATGGAATTTGTGACCCACAATATCAATCTACTGGCCATATAAAAAGATATTACAAAATATGGGGGCCTGCACTTGCAGGAAGGCTTATAGCCTAGAGCACACTGCTCATCACAAAAGAGTCTCATTTACTATATAAAATCTAGAATAAAATCTGGAGGATAGAATGAACTGCAATGATAGCATCTCCTATGCCTGAGTAGAGTTCTCATTAAAGCTCTATTTGTTCCGGTTCTGAAACCCTAAACCCTTACCGGAATAACCTCTTACATAATCAACATTCCTCGAATTACAAAATATCTCTCTCATATATCTCACAACCTCACATGTCACTCATCATCTCTTATTACAAAATGATCTAATCAACTGACTTATATACCCTTGCAATCCTTCATGCCTTATGTCAGCTTACATAGATAATTACAAAATGAATATACAAGTTGGCTCAATTACATATATACATTAATATCAAAATCAATTGTTGATTGCCGGATCTCCCAAATAATGTCGACCTCCTATACTGGTATCCTGAATGTGAGTCATGTCGGCCTGCAATGTCGGTATCCAAAGAATCCTTCTACCGGTGAATAAACTCGTCGGTGCCAGTGAAGCGTCTATCGATGAACAACCAAACCAAGATATAAAATCCGAAACATGTTGCCATCAATGACAACATATTGAAACCAATCAAATGAGTGTCAATTTCCAATAATCTCTCCCTTTAGCATTGATGCCAACACTCATGTGAAAAATGATAATGGTTTCCATCTGTCGATCTCATACTGAGACTGCTCCCCCTGAGCTGAATATCCATTTGTGATCATGATCTGAACAAAATACTCCATACCTCCATATCTCCCAATATCAGGAATATTTTTTTCATCTATACTTCCCCTTTGACATCAATGCCAAAAAAATACCATAAACTGGGACGAAGAATGAAAGTCTGTACAAAGAATGTCCCAAAATACCTTACTAGAGCTAAATATATTTAAAAATTTCTGGATAGACTTTCTCTAAAAGCTCTAGATAAGTATCCCAACCAGATTTGAGTGTGCCAAAAATAGATACCATTCCATTAAGCATGTGAGCATATGACTCTTTATCCTTAAATTTTTTTGGTGTGGACTTACCAACCAAATCAATGCATTCTTTCTTATGTACACTTAAAGAGTCCAACCAGGGACTCAACAAACCTCTGAGACGTCTAGCTCTCCTAATGATTTTATCTTTATCTCTCTCAAGAGCTAAAACTTTATCTTCCAATAATAAGATCTGACCATCAATAGATGTTTTCAAAGAATTTAAGCCATCAAAAGAATTGACTATACCTACAATCTTCTCTTGAGTATCCTTAATCCTTTTGTCTATATCTGCAATAAGTAAACCTATGTTGCAGCATATTCTATAAATATTAGTACATTTCCTTAAGGCATTATCAATCAACTTCAACTTATCATTAATCTCCTTCTTCTCCAACTCAATCATCTAATCAAAAGTATCTCTCTTAGCTTGTGTAAACCTCTCTAGTGCTTGTCAGTTAGATATATGTTGTAAAGATTGAAAGTCCTTAGAAATGTGTTATGTGATTATTTTAAGCTTGTTGGATGGGCTTGCTCCTTTATCAAAATGGCACTCTGGGACAATTCTATGCAAGATGGGGATTGACTGATCAATAATTCCTATGTCCCTAGATCCCTCCTTCATCATATTCTATGCAACCATCATCATGAGCTTAGTAGAACTCATCTCAGTTAAGCTCTTTTTCTCTACCAGTGAGGTGTTAATTCACAATAATGGTGCGCTCACTACTAGTTCCCTATTGGATTCCTCTTTCATCTCCTCTGATGGTTGATTAACTTTTATAACTTCCTCTTTTGTATCGGTGGCTTTGCCACTTGGTGTAATATCAGTTATTATCAGTTCCTCCTTATGAACTGTGATCTCAACCTATACATTCTGATCCGGAGGACTATTGTCCTCAACATTTGTAGTCTGTACACTCTTTCAATTTGTCGGTATATCCACATTTTCCAGTATCACCTATGTGTCATGTACATTATATTCTACTGGGGGCTCTATATCCAATATCTTAATATTTTTCAAAATTGAGGGTGAAGTACCCACATTACCTTTTCCTTTCCCTTCAACCAAGATCTCTAAAGTATCAATTTTAGCTTTCAGTGAAGTATAGAAACCAGGGTTTGTAGCCAAGAATTCAACCCATGCCTTGTGTGTCTCAGTGACTATCTCATTAACCCTACCTAACATAAGACTGATTATTTTGTGCTTGCTGTGAAAGATTTTCCTGTATGCAACTTCAAGAGTCTTGTCCAACTCCTCTAGAGTAATGGATGCACAAGTAGCCAATAGCTCTTGAATCTTTATATGTCTATCCTCCTCCATAGCTGATAATCTTCTAGTATCTAAATTGTCATATAACTATGTTGGTATTTGATTTTCAATTTCCAACAAAGCTTTCTTATATATATTCAAATATAATAAAACTGCTTCCTCAACTTCTCTATGTTCATCATTATCTAAATGCTCATAATAAAATTGTACATTTTTCAACGTACCATCCTTAGTTATTTCATCTACCAATTTTGCACATGTCTTGGGTGGAATAATAGTTACATTACCAGATACAATTGCAAGATCTAAGTCATGCATCTTCTTTCTTCTTCCAGTACCAAATGGTGCAGAAGGTGTTTCCTTTGGATCTCTCTTCTTTGCCGGTACCTTGATTGTAACTTTCCTTACCGATTACTTCCTTTCTTCCTCCTTGGACTCCTCACCTTTCTTCCTCAATACCCTATTGAATGCTAAGGGTATGTCATCCTCAGTTCCAAAGTCTGATGGAATAGGCTCAATAAAAACTTTAGGCTCTTTCCTCTTCCTTCCTTTTTTCAGGACAACATCAATTAATGCCTTGATTTCTTGAGATACCTATTCAACAAATTTGTTGGCTTTGCCCTGTTGTTTCTCCCTCTTCTTCTTATTAAATTCAGTTTCAACCTCTTGCTTCTTCTATTTTGCAGTACCAAAGGATTTCTCAGCTTCATCAATGCATCAATTAACATCTTTGCATAAGCATCCAAAATCTATGCATCAACTTCATAACCCATTTCTTCAATCCATATCTTTTGGGGCTTGACTGATTCTATCAAGGTTTCATCCTTTTTAACCATGAACCATATCTCGGTTGAGAATTTCTCAACAATTTGCTTTGGAACCCTTTCCCTAGATTTCATAGCCTTCTAGAATGCCTTGAAGTAACCCCAAACCTTATCATCTCACTGACTACCCAATGTAGCAATAGATTGTTTCAGTTGTCTTCCTACTGGGATATCAAATGCCCATTGTCTCTTCCCAAAACTGGGAGTTTCATTAATGAAAAATAACATCAAGCAGACAATAAGATTTCCATACCAGAATGTTCCCTTCTTCTCTCCTTTGATCTTCCCTAGGTTAATTAACAACTCATCTAACATCCATCCACATCTAACTTCTCATTTTCCTTCATGATCTTATGTGCGACATAAATGCAGAAGCTAGAAACATAATTAAGACGATTAGATTGAGTTACCTTGTATCCAATAATCATGCTTCTGATTCTGATGTCTCTATCTGTGATGGTGCTAACCCTCATTGATCGTCGGTATGATGTTACGTCAGTGACTTTGTTAACCTGATCGTTATAAATATTCCTCTCAGGATGTTGACCAATCTATTGTAGATCGGTAATGGCCTTAATGGCCTCCTTCAAAATTTTATGCAGTTTGTTCAACTAGATGAATTCTCCATGCACTCTGCTCAACACATATCTAATGATTTCATCTTCAAATTCAGGAATATCCATAATGCCAGTAAACCCTAGATCCTCAATATGCTTAAACTCAAGCTTGATCTTTTTGGAGTCTCCCATCAACTCGCTCATATACATGCTCTAGATATCATTGGTACCCAAATCCTCAATGTGGTAGTGAATGTATGCTCTGACATCTTCCACATATACAACTCCTTCTGAAACATGGGAAAATGTGCCAACCGAATCATCCAAGGTGGCAATATGCTGACATTGCTTAAAAATTGGCCTAGGATGGTCCTTAACCTCGACAACAGTAGGATTTACAATAAAAGTAGGTGCAGAGGATGATCTCGCTTCCATCATGAAAGATAAATTCGATAAGTACCTGAGAAAAAGTTGTCGGTGAAACCCTAAAGAACTCTATCGATCGCAAGTGGAATCATTGAAGAAGATATTTGATCACACTAAATTGCCTTAGACTCGCTCTGAATTGCTTTGTATGCAAGGTGATCAGAAATGAAGTGGATTCAACCTTTTAAAAACCCTAATTCATCATTGATATGAATGACTTCCGGTGAAAGATACTGGATCTTTGGTCGAACATCTCCATGTTGGATAAGCATTTCCAATGTCTGGAACATCTTCCAAAACTCCTTCTTGGGGCATATGCACTATTATCATGAATTTTTCCTACACCTAAGGCATCTGCCTCAGTTATCGGATGAGATTCTTGCCAGTGTAGGAGCAACCTCTTATGTCGGTTGAGTAACTGGAGCATTCCCATCTGCCGATTGTTCATCTGACTTCCTGACCCATCTCTTGGTATGGTCTTTCTGGATTTCATTGACCCTCTCTTTCCCTTTATCATTTGATCCATCATTGTTAACTGGTGGATTTATGCTTCTACATAACTTTGCTATATGTCCAATCTTATTCCATGCTTAACATGTAATATTGTTCTTTTGAATTGCTTTGCTAAAACTGGTATAATTGGTTAACCTACACTGATTAGCCATATGTCCAAATTTTCCACACGCATGACATTTAACATTCATTCTGCAATCTTTTGTCTTATGATCATTCTTATTGCATTTAGAACATTGATCGGGAGCAGAGTTATAGTTCGGATTTGCTCTATTTCTACATTGCCTAGCCATATGACCAAATTTATTATAAACAAAGCATCTACCATTAAATTTGTAACCATTAAGTTGCCCTACCGATTCCTTCTAGTTTTGATCTTCATTTGTAGTACCCGAGCTGTGTTCTTGTTCAAATCCAAGTCCACTAGAATCTCCATTTTGTCTTTGTCTTTTCAATAATTCATGAAGTTGTGCTTAACTAACCTTGAATTTGTCCTTGTACTCACTTGCAATAGTTAGATCATCTCTCATAATTATCATTTGTCTTTCAAGTTCTTGTTCATTACTCTGGGATTGCACTAACTCAGTTCTCAACATATAATTTTCATGAACCAACCGGGTGCATTCTTCAAATTTGTCTTTCAAAGATATAGCAAGATTTTTTTCCTTCTTCTTCTAGTCTTCAATCTCCTTTGACATCCTCAAAGTTAGGGCTTGCATTTCATTCCTCATGACCATATTCTCCTAATTCGACTTCTGACATCTTTCATTAAGGGCATCTTTCTCTTCATTATCCTGATTCTACAGTATTTCCTTCCTCTTAGCTTGAACATATGACAACCTCTCTTGTAGAATAAGAATGAATTCCTAAGAAGAATTCAATTCATCTTGTAACTTCAAGTTCTTCATCCTTTCAGCATCATAATCTTCAAGTGTTACCTCAAGTTGCTTCTCCAAACTCATATCCATGGATTCTTGATTCAGGATCTCCCTCAATTTGTTAAACTTCCTTCGAGGCACAAGGCTCTGATACCAATTGTTGAAATCCAAGAACACTGGGAGGGGGGGTGAATCATTGTTCTACCGGCATATGCAATTTTAACCTTATTAAACCAAGCATTCACCAACCGGTAAACCGGTACGTATAAGATTGAAAGAAGGAAAGCAATCAATAAGCCAATCACACAAATGAATACCATAACATAGAGAATTATACGCGGAAAATCTCAAAGAGGAAAAACCACAATGGGATTTGTGACCCACAATATCAATCCACTAGCCATATGAAAAGATATTACTATAATATCATAGAATTGTGACCCTACCAATTTATGACTGCATTAGGGTCCTCACACATGCAAACTCAAATCCTTAAGCCTGATCGGAGACCAGAGAGTGCTCGGATTGCAAAAATAGCTTCTTCCTTGGCCTTCGCATCACTCTGTCTGTACTCTGCCCTAGAGAAAGGGGTAGGAAAGGGGTGTGGCACCCTCATCCTCCCAAGACAGGGGCGTGGCACCCTTGTCCCTGCCCTATTTTAGGGCAGGACCTTCCTAGAGCATGCATTGTGGGTTGTGCAGTGAGTGGGAAATCTCCCTGATGTCAACCCGTGATGAAATTCAAATCCTTCAAACATGTATTTTAGGGGGCATTTGTCCTCTCATTTGCATAAGTTGGAGCTGGATAAGATTGGAGTATGCACAAATGATCAAGTATTCAAGAGAATTCAAGAGCATTCAAGCATTCAAGCATTCTTTTCTAGCATTGAGCATTCTCAAGTCTCCCTTCAAGGCTATATGTTGCATTCAAGTCAAGGATTCAACCATTGAAGAGGAGATTGATTTAAACATACAATTCCATACAAGCATCTCTATCAAAATTTCCCTTGAGGTGATTTACAATTCAGTCTTTCATTTACATCTGCTAGCAAGTACTTTCTTCCATTACTTGGTTAATTCCAAAACTAGGGTTTGACCTAAAGGCAAACCCCCAATCCCAACACATTTCCCTCTCTTCTTCATGTGTAGGTTGCAGGTGCGCAGTTGTACTTTCAGATTTGAGCTTCATTTGCAAAGGCAAAAAAACTTTTTCATTTCACAGATTTTTCAGAGGACCGTGTACATTCCCGCCACATTCCGAACAACTTTTCGTTAAATTTGCAAGGCGACTTCATTTCAAAATTTTACTACCAAATCCAGGTGCACAACTTTATCCCATGTTCAGATCTCAAATTATAAATGATTCGTTGTCACTTTTGCACTACATAATTCAATCAATTCCTTTCCCAATCAAACAAAGGAAGAAGGGATCATCCTAACATTCTTAATTCATTTAGAATTCAATCTATCATCTTTGTGTGGAGATTGAATCTAGTGAATTATCCCTTATCTTCCTAATGTAATGGTGAAAAGTGCTTGAAGGATAATCAATAGTGAAACTCTCATCTCTCTTTGAGGGAAAGGGTTAGTTTTCCTCTTGATCTATCACTCATCATTTTTCCACCATTACATTTTGGTGAACCCGACATCTTTCATGCTTTACTTGAAACAAAATTGCATATTTTTCATTTACAAGTTTCAACTTTCTGCAAACTTAGTGGTTAATTCATTGAAAACCCTAGTTTTTAAATTTAAAATTGAACTTGTGATTTGTAAAAAATTCTTGTGGTTATCTTAGATCTAAAAATTGCTTTGTTTGTCAAATTCAATTTCCTCATTGTCTTGTTCAATTTGTAATTAAAATTTACAAAATTAAGAGATTACTTGTTAAAACCCTAATTTTTTAAAATCATCTTGAACTTGTCCAAGGATTGGATTTCCATTTTATTTTCAGATTTCCGATTGTTCTCATATTTGTCTTCAATCCTACAATTCAGATTTTCAATTTCCTCCCTTTTTCCCAAAATTCAAAATTAAGTGGTTACGTCATCAAACCCTAATTTTTAAAGTTAATTGGATTTTATGTGAATTTCAAATCAATTTCACTAACATTCAAATTCTTAAACATTTTCCAAGGTTTCCCTATCCATTAGGTTTGACCCTTTTCAAAATTGCACTTCAATTCCTCTTTTTCTCCAAAACCCTAATAGGGTCCTATTTTCACATTTGTGTCTTCATTTTGCCCATCTAGAGATCATAAAATTCGCCAATTTTTTGGGGTTATCTTTAAAATCATCGTAATATCCATCCCTAAAAATTTTGAAAAAAGTTGGTCGGACCATGTGCGTTCCCGCCATGGTCCTTGACTTTTTTTCCGAAATTTCAGGAGACTATTATGACTGTATTTAATAGCCTAAATCCAAAAGATTGGTTAATTTTATCAATTTTTGAACCCTCTAAAATCAGAAATACCTTCAAAATTCAAAATTTCAACTTTCAAGAAAATTTTTAAAATTAAGAGGATAATTATAGTCTGCCTTGATTTTAAAAATTCTAATTTTTAAATTAAGTGGCATTTCCTTGGCCCTAATTTTAAAATTCCAATTTCCTTTCATTTTTGGAAATTGTTTCATCCTCTTCCCCCAACAAAGTTCAAATTGTATAATCATTATTTTCTTAAATTTTGCATTACTCAATTTTTGCAAGCTTTGTCCTACAGTTCAAAATTCAAATTTTTCCTCTAGTGCATGAGTTTTACCACTATTAGTCCTACCTATCCTATCCCTGTTAGACGAAGCATTGCAATTAAGGCTTCCCAAGGTTTAATTAACAAGGAGATGGAGCCTAATTTGGGTGACTTCTTTAATGAGGATCATGCTAATTCTTCCCATCCTAATCATGTGCCCATTGATGGATCCCATGATGAAGAAGAAGCTTTAACTAGGGTTTCTTTAGATCAACTTTCTACATTGGACAATCAATTTGATAGCTTTCAACAATGGATGTCCCAAGAATACCCTAATAGTGAATCTCTTCCATTAATTGAAGGTCTTATTCGCATGCTTCAAAGTGATAAGAATGAAATTGACATATTGTGTGGCATTGCACATATTGTTGATTCTAATTTCATGTCCATCAAGAGTTGTGCCAAAACCCCAGGTTACTCACAACCTTCAATACAAGTTAATTCATATGTTCCTTTGACCAATCCTATTACTAGTATTCCTACTTTCACATCCAATATCATGGATACTTCAACTCAAAATGTCATTCCTACAACCATGGGTCATGGGGGCAATCCCTCTTCTTCATTTAATCATCCATCATTACCTATGTCTTGCATGAGAATTCCTACTATTCCTCAACCAATCAGTGTGACACAAGGGGGCAATTCTTTCATCAACTTTATTCCTCATTTAAGTGTCCCTTTTCCCACCCAATCATCACCAATGCCTACTTATCATAGTGTTCCACCACCTTATTCTCATTCCATGCCTTCTTTCAACAATATCGCACCACCTTCTCAATCACCTATGCGTAACATGAATTCTTCCACCGAAATGACAATCAACAATCTTGCCCAAACTGTGTCTTACTTACAACAACAAATTGCTTCCATGAGTCAATCCAAGTTTAGTGTGCCCACCTTTTTAAATTGCGAGCCCACTTTCTCTTGATATTGTTAAATTTGTGCCACCTAAACATGTTGAGATCCCTCAATCGGATCTCTATAATGGAAAAGGTGATCCTCTTATGCATGTCAAAACATTTCAAAACTTGTGTACTGATTTTGCTTATGATCAACGATTGCTTGCAAAACTGTTTACAAGAACACTAAGAGATAAGGCCTTACAATGGCATTTCTCTCTTCCTTCTTATTCTATCACTTCCTTTCAACAACTAGCAAATGCTTTCATCCAACAATTTCAAAACGTGATTGGTCCTAAAATCATTTTGATTGATTTCATGCATTGTAAACAAGGTGTTAAAGAGAAAGTGATTGATTTCATGGGTAGATATAAGCATTTGTGTGCTCTTTCTTTTCATGTGCCTGATAATGATATTCAAAGAATTTTCATTTCTAATTTACAAAAATATATCAGGGAAAAGTTTCTTTTGTCTGAGTTTACTTCCTTTCCATAGTTGTACGCAACACTCCACAATTATCAACTGATTGTGAGTCAAATGGAGCAATCCACTCCTATGGCTCCGAGTGATAAGGGGGAGAGTGTTCAACAACCGTTTGCAAAGTTCAAACCAACAAAAAGCTTCATCAAGTTCAATGATCCAATCAACAACAACCATGTGAATGCTACAACAGGTGTGCCTCCTATTTCTAATTTTTTCCAAAGAGAAACACAATTTACTCCTTTGAATGAATCTATGCATAGTATTATGTCTCAGTTATTTCATAGAAATGCTATCAAACTTCCTCCTATAAAACAAGTTGATCCTTCCAAACTTGCATCTCCTCATTTTGATAATAATTCTTTTTGCCTATTTCATCATCAACCTGGTCATGATACTGAGAAATGTTTTGCATTGAAACATGTTTCAAGACTTGATTGATAATAATACTATATCTATGGCAGGTGTGAGTGATAAAGGGAATAAATCAGTTGCTCCTCCTAATCAAAATCTTAATATTTTCACTGATCCCTTGCCATCTCATACCTCTAACGTTATTGAGGTTGTGCCTAATTCTCTCTCTTCTGAAACATTCTTCTGTATGGCTCCAAACTTGGTTAATATGGTAGAAACACAAGATACACCTAAGGATCCTTGTATTACATTTGACCCTAGTGAGACCATTAGAGAACCTGATGGCCCTTTTATAGCTGCAAAGGTTAAGGATATCCCTTGCCATGGTACCCTGATTGATCCCTCTTGTATGGTTAATGTCATAACTGAAGAGTATCTTATCACTTTATGATTGCATAAACAACTATATGATGCTTCTAATGTAGTGGTGAAGTTATTTGATGGCTTCTCTTGTCCTACCATTGGTTCTATCACCCTTTCTGTCGAATTCCATACTAAATCCATGGATGTTGACTTTGTTATCATACCTTCCTCTGATAAATTTCGTGTGAAGTTGGGCTGTCCTTGGTTATCTTCCATTAAGGATATTGCTTCTCCAATCCACAAGTGTCTTAAATTTCCTCACAATGGATAAATCATCACTATGAACCATAGCTTATTTTGTCCATCTGAAAGAAGCCCCAGTGTTCCTATTGATCTCTTTTGGCCTAAACAATTTCAATATCTTCCATCAAGGAGCGATGCTCTTTTTCAATCTTATCAAAAATAAAAGAATGATGTGATCTTATCCTTAAATCAACCTAGATCGCCAACACTTGATATTCCTGTTATTCTTCAAGATGAGGTTCTTCCCCTCTTGGATAGAACTAATCTCCCTCCTAAGGAAAATTGTCCACCTACTCCTATGGATGTGACTTTACCTTCTCTTAAGGGGAACCCCAATATTCCTCCTAAGGTTAGACCTACCCCTCCTCCCCATGATGGACTTGGTCTTCTTCCTACACCTAATATTCCTCCTTTCTATGGTGCAGTTCCACCTCCTTCCTCTTATTGAGAGAAGAGGCATGCATCTCCTATTGTTCAACCAAAAATACCTCAACCTAAACCTTCCACTATAAAGGGGAACACCATTCTTACTTCTTCAAAGGTTCCTCCTCCTTCTCATCCTTCCACTAAGACTCGACGGAATCATTGTGTGAGATAACGCAGACGAAGACGTCGTGTTTGAGCTCGTGAATCTATCACTCAAAATACTCAGTCTCCTCAAACTCCAACAGTTGACATGATTCCCTTTTCTCCTAAGAAAAATGTTCAACCAACATCTCCAAATCATAAGTTGCATAAAACATGTGATGTTTTTACTCCTATTCATGTTCTTTCTCCTCTTGCTTTAAACTTTGATGAAGAAATGGGTGAAAATGTTATTCATAATGGAAATACAACTCCTAATGCTTCTAACAGTGAGCATGACTATATTGATGTGGACAAACATTTATTGGATGATTTTTCACAAACCCTAATCCTAGCTCCTTGAATCGAACAAAGTGACTTACAACATGAGCATAGTCCTTGTTTGGATCTTGTGATAACTCCATCTGTTGTGCTCAATATCGCTCCTCTAGCATGTTGCTCACCTTCCCAAAATAGTGATCAGCAAGATTGGGATGCGGATATCGTGCTAGATTAGCAATATTAGCACTGCAAATCTTTCTCTCTCCTTTCTTTCTCTTTTGTGACCATTATTCTATGTGTATCATCGTTCTTCTATTGTTCCCTTAATGTCTACTTGGGGATGATGCAAAGCATTGAGATCTTCTCTTGGTCTCTTTTATGTTGACTCAAAAGACATCCTCTCTTCCCTTTCTTCTAAGGTAGTATCCTTCTTTGGGGAATGAAGATTATTATATGCATATACATACATGATATACATGAGTTATCATACCGCATAGTGACCCCGAGGAAAGTGACACTACCTCGTGTTTTGTGTTCATTATCCTTGTATTTATACCTCGATTGGGGGCTAAATCCTTGCGATAGCATGCTCCCTCCTTCTCTTGGGTGTACCCTACCTTATATCAATCAATCCCGATAAGGCGTGTGCGATCGCTTTAATGTGGGGGCATACACTCTGCTCATACTTTCCTTCTTATGATACTTAGTGAATTTTTCTTTGCTTTGTAATATTTTGTATCCTTGCTTTCATGACTCATAGTGAAGGGAACTTTTCTACTTGCAATCATGGTTCTCCCCTTCTCAATCTTCCCTTTTAATTTGTCAATCGAAGTCGTAAGATCCTAAGTCCATTAGGGGCTTCGTGCATCTTGCCTCCTTGATGTGGTGAAAGTCTTTCAATCTTGTTTCCTTGTACTTTACCGGTGGTATCGGCATACACTTATACTCTCGCTAAAGTGGGGGCTAAATGTAGTGTCATAAAATTGCAACCCTAGCAATTTATGACTGCATTAGGGTCGTCATGCATGTGAACTCAAATCCTCTAGCCTGATCAGAGACCGGAGAGTGCTCAGCTATGAAAATAGCTTCTTGCTTGGCCTTCGCATCACTCCGTCTGCACTCTTCTCTAGAGAAATGGGTAGGATAGGGGCGTGGTGCCCTTGTCCTCCCAAGATAGGGGCATGGCACCCATGTCCCTGCCCTATTTTAGGGCAGGACCTTCCTAGAGCATGCATTGTGGGTTGTGCAGTGAATGGGAAATCTCCCTGATGTCGGCCCATGACGAAATTCAAATCCTTCAAACATGTATTTAAGGGGGCATTTGTCCTCTCATTTTCATAAGTTGGAGTTGGATAAGATTTTAGTATACACAAACAATCAAGTATTCAAGAGCATTCAAGAGCATTCAAGCATTCTTTTCCAACATTGAGCATTCTCAAGTCTCCCTTCAAGGCTAGGTGTTGCATTCAAGTCAAGGATTCAACCATTGAAGAGGAGATTGATTTCAACATACAATTCCATACAAGCATTTCTATCAACATTGCTACTACAACCTCCTTTGAGGTGATTTACAATTCAGTATTTCATTTACATATACTTGCAAGTACTTTCTTTCATTACTTGGTTAATTCCAAAATAGGGGTTTGACCTAAAGGCAAACCCCCAATCCCAACATATTTCCCTCTTTTTTGTGTGTGTAGGTTGCAAGTGTGCAGCTGTACTTTTGGATTCGGGCTTCATTTGTAGAGGTAGAAAAACCCTTTTCATTTCACGGATTTTTCAGAGGATCGTATATATTCCCACCATGGTCCTGACAAATTTTCATCAAATTTGCAAGGCGACTTTGTCTCAACATTTTACTGCCAAATCTAGGTGCACAGCTTCATCCCATATTCAGATCTCAAGTTATAATAGATTCTTTGTCACTTTTGTACTACATAATTCAATCAATTCCTTTCCAAATCAAACAAAGGAAGAAGTGATCATCCTAACATTCTTAATTCATTCAGAATTTAATCTATCATCTTTGTTTGGAGATTGAATCTAGTGAATTATCCCTTATCTTCCAAATGTAATGGTGAAAAGTGCTTGAAGGATAATCAATAGTGAACTCTCATCTCTCTTTGAGGGAAAGGGTTAGTTTTCCTCTTGATCTATCACTCATCATTTTCCCACCATTACAATTACAAAATATGGGGGCCTACACTTGTAGGAAGGCTTACAGCCTAGAGCACACTGCTCATCACAAAAGAGTCTCACTGACTACAATCCAGAGGATAGAATGAACTGCAATGATAGCATCTCCTATGCCTGAGTACAGTTCTGGTTAAAGATCTATCTGTTCCAGTTCTAAAACCCTAAACCCTTACTGGAATAACCTCTTACATAATCAACATTCCTCACATTATAAAATATCTCTCTCATATATCTCACAACCTCACATGTCACTCATGATCTCTTATTACAAAATGATCTAATCAACTGACCTATATACCCTTACAATCCTTCATGCCTTATGTCGGCTTACATAGATAATTACAAAATGAATATACAAGTCAGCTCAATTACATATATACATTAATATCAAAATCAGTTGTCAATTTATAGATCTCCCAAATGATGGTGGCCTCCTATACTAATATCCTGAATGCGATTCATGTCGGCATGTAATTCCGGTATCCAAAGAATCCTTCCTACTGGTGAAGAAACCTATCGGTGTTGATGTCGGTGTTGGTGAACAACGAAACCAAGATATGAAAGTCGGAACATGTTGCCATAAATGACAACATATTGAAACCAATCAAATGAGTGTCAATTGCCAACATTGTCTTTTACACTGTCTCAGTCAGCTACCGGATCGAGAATATGCACATGAAATTGTGCCAAAACTGATTCTCCAATACAATCGCATCATCCACCAAAAAGGATTTCCCACATCAAACTTATATATGGACACCCAAAAAATAGATCATACATCATGTCAGCCTAAAGGTGTAACATGTAGATACATGTCGGCTTCACCAAATCCAAAGAGAAATGTGGATCACCAAAATGATGTATCTAAGTCGGCCCAATCAACAAGAACACAATTCAATGCACCACAATCACCAAAAAGAATCCAGACCCAAAAATGCTTTGTTCTTCCTGGAATACCAGTTAACACCTACTTCCGGATAGGAAGAATCGTGACCACCAGAATGAATCTCTATGAAGATTTTCCATCAATGACAACCCTAAATAAAAAATCAAGCACCGGAAACCACCAAAAATCACCGGATGAGTGTCAATTTCCAAAAATCTCCCCCTTTGGCATTGATGGAAACACTCATAAAAAATGACTAAGTGTTGAGTACTGACCACCGATTCAAAAGAATCAAAAGAATCTCTAAGGCTCCCCCTTAGACAAATAATTCCACTTTCCAATATTGTACATTTTTCACTTTTCCTCTCCCCCTTTGACAGCAATGCCAATGATGGGATGTTGTCCAAAAATTATGTACAAAGATATTCATAAATACTTGAAGATATTAGCATAAGTAGTCTTTAAAATTCCTAGGTGAGTATCCCGCCCACTCTTCAAGTTGTCCAAAACTGTGATAAATGCATTAAATATGGTAGCATGAATTTCTAGCTCTCTTAATATTGATGATATAGTTTGGGCCATATCCTTCATACAATTCACCTTATTACTTAGTATAGTGTCCAACTGGGTGGCAATCAGGTTCTGGAGTTCACCTCCTCTCCTCACAATTTTCCTTTTATTCGCTTGAAGGCTTGAGATCTGATCATTTAAGGCTATAATCTGTCCTTCAATACTCCTGGTTAATGTTACATTAGGATCAAAGGACTGAGACATGCCTGCAAGCTTTCCCTATAAAACACCTATCTTGGCTTATCAATATCAACCATGAACTTAGGCAAAATGAGGCAAGATTTATACAATTTACCGACTTCTAAAAAATGTGTTAGAAATAATCTACAATCTCTTATTCAGTCTCACCCTATCATCTTCAATCATCTTCCAGAATGTTTTTTTCTAACCTCCTTAAGTTATCCAAAACTTTTTATGTAGTCGTCTTCTCCAAAGAATCAAAACTGGTATTTACACTATTAATTAATTGCAATAATTTACCAGAGGGGCTTCTATTTGAATCTAATTGTACACTTGGATCCACCCTCTGCAAAACATCTATAGACATCAAACTTAGCTTTTTATCTTCAGTCTCTGATTTCACCAAATCTTGACAGGCTTGGGCTTGCACAGCAGCTGTGAGCATAAGCTTCTCAACATGAGACATCTTCCCAAGATCAATAGAACCATCAAGATTAATCAGAATCTGAGGCGAGGTCCCTGTAACCGAAGGAGTGGCAATTGTCATATCAACTATGCCTTTGCCTTTATCAGCCTCAGCAACCTTAGTCTTTATTGTCTCAACATCCTTCTTTTCTCCCTTATCCCCTTTATTTGGGTAAGTGTACAAAGTTGTGTTCACTTAGTGTGGAAGTTTTACACTTAGAAAAAATGGCAAATCGCATGGAGCGCATGAGAAATGAAACGGGATCTTGTTTCACGTCGGGATCCCAAGCCAAAATTTGAAACAGCATCTCATTTAGCGTCGAGATCCTGAGCCTTGATCTAAGAAATGAGATCTCGTTTCAAAAACAAAATGGAATCTCATTTCCCTTTTTTTTTATTTTTTTATTTTAAAACAAGCTATATATACATGAAATATAACATTTAAGTATAAGTCTTATACTTTAAGTTATATTTCATGTATACATTGGCAGGATGTTTGAGAGTGGTTTCAAATCTCTAGGAGTTATAATGCAAATTCTAGATTTTAGAAGATCTTATAAATTTTCGGACTTAGTCAAATATTAGTAATCAGCATTTCAATATTTGCTAACTCTTTTTATTTCAATCTCTTAATCTTCTTTGAGCTATAGACTCATCTCCCTTCATATCTATATTGGCAAGATGTTTGAAAGTGATTTGAAATCTCCAGGAGTGATTTTTGCAAATTCTAGATTTTAGAAGATCTTATAAATTTTTATACTTAGTCAAATTTCAGTAATCAGCAGGCTCCTATCAGCATTTTCTAGCTCTCTTTATCTTTCTTGAGCTCTAGAATCATCTCTCTCCATAGAACTATTCCTCTATCCCCTCTCTACCTCTATATCTCACATTTCTCTCTATACACCTCCCCTCACTCCCTACCTATCTCTATTTTTTTACATATATACCTCTCTCTCTCTCTCTCTCTCTCTCTCTCTCTCTCTCTCTCTCTCTCTCTCTCTCTCTCTCTCTCTCTCTCTCTCTAACCCTCCCTCCTTCCCTCTCTACTTTTATCTCCCCTCTACCTCTCTATCTCACTCTCTTCTTTCTCTCCCAAAATCTAGACTTATCTCTACCTCTCTCTCACATACTTAACTATCTACTCTCTATCTCATCTCTCTCTACACTTCCCCTTACTCCCTAGCTACCTTTATTCCTCTACATATACTATCTATCTATCTCTACATACCTTTCACTCCCTCCCTACCAACATCTCTCTCTCCCTCTATCTCTTCACCCTTCCCTCATTCCCTCTCTACTTTTATGTCCCTTCTATCCCCTCTCTACCCCTCTATCTCACTATGTCCCCTCTCTCCCTAAATTTAAAATTGTCTCTACCTCTCTCTCACATCCTTAACTCTTTACTCTTTATCTTCATTCTCTCTATACACCTCCCCTTATTCCCTACCTACCTATATTTTTCTATATATACCTCTCTATCTCTCTCTAAATGTACCATCTCTCTCTCTCCCAACCAACTTATCTTTCTCTACATATGTCATAATAGGTCCTACTAAGGGGTCTTATGTCATAATAGATCCTATTAAGAGGTATAATGTCATAATAGGTCCTCTTAAGAGGTCTTATGACATAATAATGACATAATAGGTCGTATTATGTCATAATAGGACCTATTATGTCACAATGGGACCTATTATGACATAATAGGTCCTATTATGACATTATAGGTCCTATTATGTCACAATAGGTCCTATTATGGCATAATACCCCTTAACAGGTCCTACTAAGGAGTATACAGACATAATAGGTCCTCTTAAGGGGTTTTATGACATAATATGACCTATGATGTCATAATAGGACCTATGATGACATAATAGGACCTATTACATCATCATAGATCCTATTATGACATAATACCTTTTAACAGGTCCTACTAAGGGGTATAATGTCATACTAGGTCCTCTTAAGGGGTCTTATGATATGATAGGTCCTCTTAAGGGGTCTTATGACATTATAGGACCTATTATGACATAATAGGTGGTCCTATTATGTGATAATCGATCCTATAATGTCATAATAGGTCCTACTAAGGGGTCTTATGTCACAATAGGTCCTACTAAAGGGTCTTATGTCATAATAGGTCCTAGTAAGAGGTATAATGTCATAATAGGTCCTCTTAAGGGGTCTTATGATATAATAGGACCTATTATGATAGAATAGGACCTATTATGTCACAATGGGACCTATTATGACACAAAAGGACCTATTATGACACAAAAGGACCTATTATGTCACAATGGAACCTATTATGACACAAAAGGACCTATTATGTCACAATGGGACCTATTATGATATAATAGGTCGTATTATGACATTATAGGTCATATTATGTCACAATGGGTCATGTTATGACATAATACCCCTTAACAAGTCCTATTAAGGGGTATACAGTCATAATAGGTCCTCTTAAGGGGTTTTATGACATAATATGACCTATGATGTCATAATAGGACCTATGATGACATAATAGGACCTATTATGTCATCATAGGTCCTATTATGTCATAATCAGTCATATTATGATATAATACCCTTCAATAGGTCCTACTAAGGGGTATAATGTCATAATAGGTCTTCTTAAGGGATCTTATGACATAATAGGACCTATTATGACATGACAAATCCTCTTAAGGGGTCTTATGACATTATAGGACCTATTATGACATAATAGGTCCTATTATGTGATAATCGGTCCTATTATGTCATAATAGGTCCTACTAGGGGGTCTTAAGTCATAATAGGTCCTATTAAGGTATAACGTCATAATAGGTCCTCTTAAGGGGTCTTATGACATAATAGGACCTATTATGACTTAATAGGTCGTATTATGTCACAATAGGACCTATTATGTCACAATGAGACCTATTATGACATTATAGGTCCTATTACGTCACAATTTATAAGATCTTCTAAAATCAAGAATTTGCATTATAACTCCTAGAGATCTGAAACCACTCTCAAACATCCTGCCAATATATACATGAAATATAACTTAAAGTATAAGAAAGGAAAAATAAAAAGGGAAATGTGACTTATACTTAAATTTTATATTTCATGTGCTTGTTTTTAAAAAAATTAATTAAAAAAAAAGGGGGGGGGGGGGGGGGGAACGGGATCTCGTTTTGGTTTTGAAATGGGATCTCGTTTGCTAAATGTGTTTTTAATTATTTTTAAAAATGAAACGGGATCCCATTTCTAAAAAAATCAAACTTTGGTTCGATTGTACCTTCGGTTTTGGCTTGGGAAATGGCTTGGAGAGCCGACCCTTTGGGTTGGACCTAGTTTGACCTGCAACTTGAAGGCCAAATCAATCTTCATATAAAATAATGACTTCAAAAATATATTTGAACATGAAATTTTCAGAATTGTTTTAAACAATGAAAACCCATTATAATAGAGATTGTCTAGATTCTAAATATGTAAAAAATTTAGAAAATTAATCAATATTTTTATTTTTAAAATAAATACTAATGAAAGAGGTCCATAAACTTGAAATAACTGGGTTTTTTAGTTTTTTAGTAACTTTTTTATCTCTAAGTTTTTTGGAGAAAACATTATATGGCATCAAACTAGAGACAATTCTATACAGTTTAAAAAAATAAAAAATAAAAAAATATTAAGTTTAAGTCAAATTATGCTTGTCGTACATGAGAATTTTTCAAAAAAATGATTATGCCCAGTAAAAAATTAACCAAAACAAAATATGCAGAAAAAAATTACAATAAAATATTCTCATCAAAGGTGAGTGAGTTACAGATCTTTTACCAAAAGGATTTATAAAAATACTTTCATTTAGGTCAAATTATGCTTGCCTTACACGGGCATGGTATGGTCCTAAAAAGTGATTTTTAAACTATAGGTTTTAGTAATGCCTATTCAAACTTCATTTTTAAGATCTAGGTATTCAAATAAATTACATATTTGGAAAGTAGACTTCGAGCACTACATTTTCTATTGCTGATTTTTTTCAAGATTCATTCTTTAAGTGCCTCAAATATTTAGGTCAAACAAGATAAAATAAAATAAAAGGGAAAAAATTTCCACTTTTTGGCCAAAAAGTGGACACAACTTCTTGCAGGCACCCATCTGTTGCACCAATGTCGCCACTTGGTGCAATATCAACTTGTTGAATCGCAGAGGCTGCAGGGCTATCTACCACCAGAGGGGCAACACTGGTCTCAAAATCAAGTGAGATATTATCTCGGTCTTTCGGTTGATCTTCAAACTGAGTCTCAACCTTCTCACTTCCGAAAACACCTTGCTTATCTTTCGGCTGAGATGGTTTAAATGCATCTTTGTACAGACGGTCATTTTGTATTATCTTTCTCCATATCTCCTATGTCTCTTTCCTCACCTCTCTACATTTCCAATTAGTAATCTGTTGATCTTGTTTTTACTTCTAAATTCCTTTTTTATTTGCCTCTTCAATCAATCTTTTAGCTTCACTTTGTGAAATACAGGTGTAAACATTTATCAATACTCTCTCCTTCATCTCCCTATAAATATTGCTTGCAGTCATCCTTTTAGCATCTATCAAACTATACAATTCCTTTGGAATGGTCTTTTCTGATTAAATCAATGTTTTACTAAAATTATGTAAATATAATAAAACTACTTCCTCAACTTTCCTCTTATCTCCTTCATCTAAATTTTCATAACAAACTCCAATACTCTTCAAATTGCCATCAACTATTATTTCATCTATTAACTAATCTGATGTCAATGAGGGAATAGATTCAGATTTACCTTTTTGTGCACTAGACTCTGGTTGAGTCTTGAATTTCCTTTCTCTCTTGGGCCTTGCGATAGGAGCAGGATCTGATTTTGCCTTTTGTTGGGCTCTATCGGATTGCAGCCTCCTTATCACTTTGACAAACTCTCCCTTCTTCTTTTCCTTTCTTGCCTCCTCCTCAAAATCAGTTTCTGAGGCCACCAGAGATACTACAACATAGGTTCTTTTAGGCTTCTCCTTCTACTTCAGCACACCTTTTTCAGATAGGCTAGGTTTTGCAGGTTGTGCCATCAGAGCAGGAGTAGACTGTTTCTCCTTCTACGCATATTTCTCCCTTTCTTTCTTCACCTCCTCCATGGTGAAGCCCATCTGAGAAGCTACTTCTTCTACCATCTTAGTGACTTTTCTCTTCCGAGCAGGGCCTGTGAATTTCATATGCAGACTGAGGTCTTTTTCTTTGAATGTACCAAATCTCCCTTCTTTGGGATCCACCGGTTGACTCAGAAGGTGTTGGGCATATGCCTCAAGTGTAATAGACTCAACTACATACCCCATGGGCATGATCCACACGATCTAAAGCTCCACTACTTCCCTTATACATTGATCCTTGTCCACCATGAAGAAAATGGTTTGCTCATATCTTTCAACTACCTCCTTAGGAATCCTTTCCCTTCTCTTCATTGCAGCTTGGAAGGTTTTGAAGTATCCCCAAAGGGAAGATATCCTCATGATTGCATCTCCAACTCCCCATAGTCCTTCCTTGATCTGCGTGGCCATCGGTCTATCATAGGCTCATTGGACCTTTCCTTTCATATCGGGTATCTCATTCAGGAAGTATAATGCCAGGAAAATAAGGAGTGTACCATATTTAAATGTATGCTTCTTGTCCTTCTTGATCTTCTTCAAATTACTCAGCAATTCATTCAGAAGTGCAATGCATAGATAATACATTTTATCATCCTTGAGCATCTGGTACATAGAGTAAATAGCAGTATCAGAGACAGAGTTGTATCGGCTAGAATGGTAATCCTTGTATCTGACTACCATTGATGCAAACTTCACATCATTCTTCTTAAATATCGTTAACAATCATGGCTCTGCTGTCAAATTTGGATCCTGACAGTGTCATTTGACACTTTCCTCAAACTAGGCACATCACTGGTTTTTGCTAAACTAGTTACAACACGAATTGCTTGCTTCGTGATTTTGTGCAGTATGTCAGGCCATATGAACTCATCATGCACACAACTAAGAATGTAGTGGATCCATTCGACCTCGTCAACCAACAAAAAATGCATGAATTGTGAGAAACCCTTGTCCTGAAGCACCTTAAATTCAGATTTGATATTTCCCAAACCGTCAGCCAAATGCTTATTGTATAAGTCCAACATGTCTGTGTTTCCAAGCTCTTCAAGGTCATAGTGAATGTAGGCCCTGATATCCTCATTATGCAGCATGTCATAGGGCATCGATGAAAATGCACCTTCCGGATCATCCTCAATTGAATTGAAAGGGTGTTTCTTAAAGACTAGATGAGCCCTAACCTTAATCTCAACTACTAGAGGAGTCACAATACCAAATATTAAAGCCATTTCAAATCCTAGGGTTTGTAGAATATAAAAAGTTTGAACAAATAAATACCTTGCTTCACAACTGGGCACAAAAAATCACTTTGGAGTTGTTAAAATCAATGTAGAAATCGCCAAATTGCTTTTCTCTCTTCTTTGCTCTATTCTCTTGATTGCATTGTGACAAATGAGACTTCAAAATGTGCTTTTATCCTTTAAAAACCTAATTTTCCACTGTAATAGATGCAACAACCGGTTACCATGATTTTCATAAAATTGCATACCGCAGCACCAGATCTTTTTGAAACTTCTGGATACCATCTGTACATATGATTCAATCCTTGTACAACCTTCTGAAATCAGTTGCATACCACCGAAGAGGGGGTTCTTAGAATCTACATGAAAAGGTCCCCTTAAGGCATAAAGCCCTAGTTATCGAATGAAGATCCCACACCGGATTTGGGTACAAACCTGTTGTCGGTTTGGGATTCATCTTTTCTTACCCACATCTTCTCATGCTTCTCCTTGATCTCTTATACTTTCTCTTTTCATTTCTCATCCGATTTACTCTTGTCTACCAGAACACTATTCTTTCGTTTGTAGTACTTTGCAATGTGACTGGTTTTGTTGCATGCTCGACAAACAACATTATTCTGCAAAGGTATGAAGTTCATCTGATATCATCTTGTCCTAAATTGATTAGAGATATGTCCAAAAATTCCATAAGCATAGCATCTTTTGTTCTAAAAATTACTCATTACTTCTCTACACACATTTGACTTGTGACCAAAATTGTTGCATATGAAACATTGACCGGTAAATGTAGGAACATTATTCATATTATTCACTCCATTATTCATCCTACTTCTGCATTGATTAACCATATGACCAAACTTATTGCAAGTAAAGCATCTACCATTGAATTTATTATCATTAGGTTGTCTTACCAGAGGATTCTTCCTTTTCTTCTGATCAGGTTTTGCATTTCCTTCTCTAGATTCGGAGGATTCACCTTTCTCAAATCCAATTCCTCGCATTTCCTTTCCATGTCTCTAACTCTTCAGCATCTCATCAAGCCTTGCTGAGCTATCTTTGAATATGTCTTTGTACTCATTAGCAGTAGAAAGTTCATTCCTCAAAGTAGAAACCTGTCTTTCAAGTTCTTTGCCATTATTTCTTGACTGTGTCAGCTCAAGCTTCAATTGATCATTCTCATAGGTAAGCTTGAAGCATTCATCTTCTCTTTCCTTCAATGATTGTGCCAGATTGTCTTCATTCTTCTTTCGGTCCTCAATTTCCTTAGTCAGCCTCATCACAATGGATTGCATCTCATTCTTCAAAGAAGCATTCTCTCTTTCCAGCTTGTTAACTTCATCAACTTTATCTTGATATTCCATGATCTGATCTTATTTCTCCTTCAACTTTTCCATTAATTCCTTCCTCTTCTCTCTAGAGATGTTTGCTTGATCTTTTAGGTCATTAATGAAATCATCAACAACATTCAGGTTCTTCTTCAAGGTACATATCTCATTTCTAGTTGCGTCAAGATCCTCGAGTGCCACACTGAGTTATCTCTGAAAACTCGAATCCATTGACTCAATCTCCCAGACCTTCCTCAAGTGGTTAGGCTTCTTTAGAGGTACTAGGATCTGGTACAAATTGATGCAAGAGCATCCCTGATTCACAACAATCTTGCATCAACCAAAAACATTTTCCTTTCTGTTTGTAGTTTCAAATTTCCTTTCTGTGTGTCCTAGTTTTGACTCACCAGATCCTGTGGAGTTGGAATCTACTTGAAGACTTGATCATCTTTCTTTCTTTCAGACCGCATCTCATTTGGATCATATTTTGGAAAAATATCTCTATCGGTTTCCATGATAGTTTTTTGCTACCGATTGTTCCTTTGTTATCAGTTGCCTGAGACCTATTCTGGTGATCTATCAGAACCCTTTCCAAAGCTTGTAGAGCCTTGAGCACTAATTTTGATGTTCCTTGGCATGTGGCTGACCTTTTCCCGTGATTTACGTTTCATCCTTTGGATTTTCCAGAGGAAGCTCTTGGCGGAGGTTGACCTTGTTTATTTTGCATGTTAGGTCTTGTTCTTCGGGTTTTGATCCCTTTTGGGCCGACTAGATCCTTTGGATTGATATATATATTTGTAATCATGCTTTAGGATGGAATCAATTAGAATCAATCAGAGTATCAGATAGATAGACTATGCCTAGAAGATAGATCTTTCGATTCAAGGTCCCTGTTGTGATCTATTCTACCAAGCCTGTGTGTCGGTATGTTGTAACTCAGTTGTTATCGGTTGGATGTATTCAAACTTCATGCAATAAAATTATTTGTTCTGCATTGCCTCCATCATATCAGTGTATTTATGTTGTGTTTACTCTTGTTGACCAATCCAGATTGATCTCCTTGAGGTCACTCCTCACAAGTGACTGCTTCACAAATTGTTGGAATCAGGGATCACTGAGAGGGGGGGGGGGTGAATCAGCGATCTATCAGTTGATAGATTTTCATACTCAACTTTTAACCACCAAAAGAATAGACTTAAAACTGAAATGCAGAAAGAAAAAAAAATAACAAACAACCACAAGATCATAACACTGGTATTTTTACGTGGAAACCCAAATGGGAAAAACCATGGTGGGATTTGAACCCACAATATTATTCCACTATGGCTAGTAGAAAAACAATATTACAAATGGGGAATGCACAAGCATTCGGGCACACTGCCTAGAGCTCACTACTCAATTACAATAACCTGGAAGGCTACAACCCTCAAGGAAGTCTCACTGACTTACACAACTATTATAGTGATGAATTACAATGTATGAACTCATAAATAGAAACTATTTTGCTTGGATGAATTCCGGTTAAGTGCAAAAACACTGACTGGATCACCAAAATGATGATAAAATGATGTATCTAAATTGGCCCAATCAACAAGAACACGATTCAATGCACCACAATCACTGAAAAGCATCCAGACCCAAAATGCTTTGTTCTTCCTAGAATATCAGTTAACACCTACTTTCGGATAGGAAGAATCACGACCACCGGAACAAATCTCCATGAAGAGTTGCCATCAATGACAACCCTAAACCAAAAATCAGTCACCAAAAACCACCAGAAATCACCGGATGAGTGTCAATTACCAATAGTTTTGGCTTCTGAGTTTTGGTAGTTTCTATATTGTGCCTAGTTCCCCTCCACCCCTTGCAAAGTAGCTCCATGTTTTTTGTTTTTCCCTTGACTTTGTTGCCCAATGGATTAAGGACTGGTCCTTGCCAAGATTTTGGAGTCCTCTAATTTTCCTAGGGAAAAGAAGTCCCCAATCAGAGCCTGTTGTTGGCCCATTTTTTTTTTCTTGGCCAAATTTTTTACTTTTAAGTCCTAGTTCATAGTCGACCTTTTTCAAGTTTTTAAGTTCCAAAGTTTCTAAAATGACCAATTTCCCGACAATTCCAATGTTCTGAAAATACCTGATTTGTTGACTTTAAAGGGTTCCAGTGTTCCAAAAATCCTTGATTTTCTGACTTCAAAGGGTTCTAGTGTTCCAAAAATCCCCTATTTGCTTACTTCAAAAGGGTTTCAGTGTTCCAAAAATTCCCGATTTCCTGACTTCACTGATTCACAAGTCCAAAAATGCATCAAAGAAAAAGTTGCAAAGTACTTAAATCTAAAAGAAACCCACCTAATATTTTGTTTTCAAATGCCCCCAATTTCAATTTTATGGCCATACAAGCTAATATGATATGTTATTTTAATATTTTCTCTATGGAACGATATGGGTGGCAAGGCCAGTTTACAAAGGAAGTACCTCAATTTTGTGAGTTGTAAGAAAATGGTTAATAAAACCATGTTTTATTTTAATTATCATAACTACTCACAAACTTCCATGTCCCCAGGATGTCTGGTTAACCTGTAGTGAATTTACTCAAAGATAACTACAGGAGAAAATTTAAAAACTCAATTTCTCTATAGTTTATGTACAATAATTTAAAACATTTTAAGATGTTTTGAATCATTTTGAGAGCAGCAATTTCATGTAAATGTGAAAGGGTTATTTCATTCTTTTAAAAAGAAGTAGTTATAGAAATTGAAAAGGCTAATTGGAGCATCTTTAAATATGTAATTAACGGATTATGGAAGGGAGGTTTTTTCCGAGTTAATCATTGTAAAGGGGAATATCAGTATTTTTCTTTGAAGAAACATGGTTATTGTACAGAAGCAGAGACTTTGAATTTTGTGATTTTGCCCAAGAAATAAAGGAGAACTCCTCAGACTTTGTATTTATTTGTTCTTCTTTGTGGTTGTATTTTCTTAAGTCTGTTGTACTCATTCTTAGGTAGTATCATCTATTACATTGTATTATAAGTGTGACTATTTAATGAGCTTTAAATCTTAAATATTCACATAATCAAAGAAGAGTTGTTTTTTATTTTCCTAATCCTTTCTTGAGGGTATGAAGTAATGAACTTTGTGTCATTTATCTATGTTTTGTCTCATTTTAAATCTGTTGTTCACATCTGCACTATAGCTATGCTCAAATGTTAGTTTGCCTTTCCTACTTTTTGGTTAAAAGCATACCCTAGAAAATTAGAATTAGATTCCATGAGGGAGTTGTGCCTCTAAATTTGAGAGGAAAGTTGTAGAGACATTTACAACTTCTCCAAATTTTTGTTAATGTTTTGTTCTCAAGTCTGGGTCTGGAGTCAATATTGCAATAATTTAGAGAGAACAAAATCTATTAACTAACATGGTCGATAATTGGCTTTATGGACTTCAATCTATGCTTGCAAGGGCTAGGCTGGGTATTGGTTTTGACATCAAAGATGAGGAGAAGATAACATAGAAGGATGAAGTTCACTTAATGATGCCTTTCATTAGATGAGCAATTGGGATGAATAGAGATGTGAGGTGGGTTGATGGTGCAGTCACGGTTAGGAGGGACCTCAATGAGATCTATCCAAATTGTGTAGCAAGAGTAAAACACAACAAAAGCAAGACAAGATGATGGAGGCAATGCAAGACTGATTAAATTAAATCATGAAAACTAATTACAAATGGCTGGTAACATCTGGGCTACAAGATTTGGCTCACTGGCCTGCTACATACATGCTCAATTACAAAATCGGTCAACTCCGAACATCTAAATCTTGAGATATATCTTCTATATTCTCTAGAATGAATTATGATGTTTAATTACATCAATTTATATGGTCTAGAGGGATTCGGGTCAGCCCAAGAAGAATCAAATAGCGATGAACATGATGAAACATGTAAAACCACCAAGTCGGCCACCACCAATGAAAATCCTCTGGAAAATCCAAAGGATGAGGTGTGGATCAAAGGGAAGGTCAACCACATCCCAAGGAACATTGGAAACAATTAATTGGAGCTCCACAAGCTATGGAAAGGATCCGCAAGATTCATCAATAGCAAATATGTCCAAATGGCTTTGGTGTTATAAGCCAGAAAACTATCTCAGAATCCATAAGTGATAACTTGCCGGAAAAAGATCCAAGCGTCTCATGGTTTAGGAATAAGGAAGATAATAATGTTCACAAGAAAAATCCATCTCCGCAAGATCTGGTGAGAAAATGCAAGAAAATGTAGAAACAAATGTTGAAACTGCAAAACATAAAACAAACTGAAAAGAAATGTTTTTGGTTGATGCAAGATTGTCAGGAACCAAGGATACTCCTACATCAGACATCCGGGGTTGTTGAAAAAATTGAGTCCCTCACTTTACTGGGGTCAAAAGAAAACCAAGGCGGTCCGCCTCTGCCTGATAAATCCAAGATGAATCTTCAACTGGTTTGTCCTTCCATTTCACAAGATACTCCTTGTATTGATTGTTCCATGTACTACGCCCAATCCTACTGTCCAAAATGTCTTCAATCTAATCTAGTTCCTTCCGGGAAACTATTTCTCCAAGTCTATAATAATGTCTTCACTGATTTTCAATTCATGCTACTGATGTAGATCTGCAATGTTGAATATAGGTGAAATACTCAAACTATTTGGTAGCTCCACTTCGTATGGATTTCTGGAACTAAATTTCCTCAAGATATTGCATGTTCCAAACTTTCTCATCTGCAACTTGTTATAGGATATGACTGGAAATCTTTCTTTTCTTAGATACACCATCACTTCATTGCCAAATTGAAATTCCTTATGTCTTCTCTTCTCATATGCTTTCTCCTTATACTTTCTATTCATATCCTCCAAATTTTGCCTAACCTGAACATGTAAAGCCTTCATATGATTTGCAAATTATTTTGCCTCTACACTCCTTATGTCTTCATTACTAATATCTCTCAATTCTAATATTCCTCTAGGGTGTTCTCTGGTAACAATGTCAAAAGGTGTTCTACTGGTGGTCCTCTTCATTGAATTATTGTAGGCAAACTCTTCTTGTGCAAGAATCAAATCCCAATTTTCGGTCTTCGCTCCAACTAAGAATCTCAACAAATTTTCCAAACTCTTTTTCACTACCTCTGTCTATACATCAATTTGTGGGTGAAAACTAGAACTAAATTTTAAATCTGTCTTCATCTTCTTCCAAAGTGTTCTCCAAAAATAATCAACAAACTTAGTATCTTTGTCTGAAACTATGCTCTTTAGGTAATCCATGTAATCTCACCACTTCCTTGAAAAATAAGTTAGCTATATGCACTACATCTTATGTCTTCTTACAAGGTATGAAATGAGCCATCTTCGAGAATCTATCCACCACCACAAATATAGAATAATTTCCTCGTTGTGTCTTAGGTAATCCAAGTATGAAATCCATGCTTATGTCCTCCCAAGGTCTCTTTGGAACTATCAAAGGCTTATACAATCCCCTATTTTGACTACTACCTTTTGCAACTTGACAAACTCTACAACTCTGCACAAATTTCCTGACATATTTATGAATCTGAGGCCAAAAGTAATGTTCACTCACAAATCCTATTGTTTTGTCAATACCAAAATGTCCGGCTAATCCTCCACTATGCTTTTCCTTTATCAGATTCTCCCTCATAGAACTCTTAGGTATGCACAACTGAACTCCTCTGACTAATATCCCATCCTAAATGAAATAATCCAACCACTTACTTCTATCCACCATAACTAGTGCTCTACATGCTTTCCAAGGTTTTGCAAAATACGGGTCATCATCATACAAGGTCTTCAACTCCTCAAATCCTAATACTGTCACTCTCATCTCTGTCAGCAAATTCCTCCTTCTAGTCAATGCATCAGCAACTTTGTTTGACTTCCCACTCTTATGATTCAACACAAAGGTGTAACTCTGCAAAAATTCTACCCATCTCATATGTCTTTGATTCAACTTACTCTGACTATTCAAATAATGTAAGCCTTGATGATCAGTATAAAACACAAACTCCTTACGCAACAGGTAATGTCTCCACGTTTTCAAGGCTTGAACTATGGCATAAAATTCTTGATCATACACTAAATATCTCCCTCTTGCATCATCCTTTTCGCTGCAATAAGTTGTTGCTCTCCCTTCCTAACTTAACACGGCTCCAATTGCATTCCCGCTTGCATCACAATCTACTTGAAATACTTTTTTGAAATACGATAAAGCTAACACAGGCTGCTCAGTCACCTTTTGCTTCAATGATCGAGAGGATCCTAGATTGCTTGAGTCAGCTTGACTCACTCTAAGGCTTTCTTCCTAGCCTAACCCAGGAATGCTCCTCTCACTATTCCCCTAATCCACTCTAGGTCCTCACTACCGAGGTTTGATACTCTGCTCTGTGTGAATTCACTTTCGTAAATTCACCAGCTCACTAATCCAATAGATCTCACCAGCCACCTTGTAGGGTTTGCTCTACCATGGATTATACCTACAACTTCTGCTAAGTTGTTTTCCTCCTCATGCTTGGATCTTCTCTCCCTTTGATCCCATCTACCTCTGGTCTGAGGCTAACAACCTAGACTCCAGTCTACCCTACAAGTGATTCCTCTTGGTCACGGATACCTAGTCGGACTATCACCAAGCTCGCCTAGGGACAGTCTACTGAAACAGTTGATGCCATTCCCTAGTCTGCTACACATAGAACTCTACTATACATGGTTGGCTCTTCTTGACAACCACCAATAGTCATGTGGATCTAACGATGGAGAATCAAGATAGAGCCATGTTATAACTACTTGTCACCAACAGAAAACAAGAAACAGAATGACAACTTATTTACAGAGCCGAGCTTGGCACGACTTCAAAATTGGAACTCACAAAACACAGAAAAGTAACATCTACTCTATCACACTGGCATTTAAAGATTTAAGCCATTATTTACAGTTTTCAAACAAAAATTGAACTCTGAGAAAGAAACCAGAATATGAACTTCAAATTGTTATTCAAAAGATGTTCTTCGTTCCACCTATCCAACCTCCTTACAGAATGCCCATTGGGTCTTTTAAAGCCTCTATGACATGTCATGAATCATCCCTAACTGACGAGATTGAACTCGACACAATCAGTTTCTGACTATAACTGTCTTTTGATTTTCATTAGGACATCGGGCTAGCACCGAAACACTTACATCGACGTCTGATGGCAATTTACAACTCACTTGTTTTTCTATTGGGTCATCGGAGTAGCCTCAAAACACTTACTCTGATGTCCAATGACATTTTACACTTTGTGCACTTCCACATTGGTTTCCATCGGGTCATTGGAGTAGCATTAAAACACTCTTACCAATGGCCAATGGTGCGCTCCCAACAAAATGCTTCCTTGTCGGGTTATCGGTGTAGCCCCAAACATGTTCTGCCAATGGCCGATGATGCGCTCCAAACCTTTTGCCTTCCCATCGAGTTATCGATGTAGCTCCAAACATGTGATACCTATAGCCGATGGTGCGCTCCAAACCGCATGCTTTCTCATCGGGTTATCGAGTGGCACAAAAACTAGTCTTACTAATACTCGATGACTCCACTTCGACTCGCTCCACTCGTTGGCGACTCCATTGGGGTAAGTCTTGCTGAATAACAAAACTTTCACAAAGAAGACAAAAATGCACCCCAAGCTCCAAACATACTACCTAATGGACTAGAACCAGTCCTTATGCCAAAAATGCCAAAATTGAAAAGGGTATTTTCTCACCCTTAGGTGCTCTTGCACCATACTCCCCACATGAAAAATCAACCCCCTGGGGGCGGCAAGGTGACATCAATGCCTAGTCTTTTGAAATTGGATTCTGCAACCCAAGTGGCTTCGGCTTTAGGTAAGTTGCACCACTTGATTAAGTGTTCCATATACACCCCATGCCTCATTTGCTTCTTCACCCTGGAATCTAAAATATGTTCCGCTTGTGGTTTAGAAACGGGTGGTATTGGAATATCACTGAGAGTAGTTTCCCTTTCTGGATGCGCTCCATCTAGCACTGCTACGAGACCTTTAAACTGAACCAAGTCCTAGACATTAAACACAAGGGACAATGCCAAATCTGCAGGTAAATTTCCTTATAAGCATTGGAGCCATACTTAGCCAAAATTTTGCAAGATCCTATTCTCCTCATCTGAAGCTTACTAGGGACTTCCTTCTGCAATCTTGCCTTGTTCAGATGTACCATAACCATGTCTCCCACTACAAATTGAATGTGTTTTCTCCTCTCATATGCTTTAGCCTTAATCCTCTATGTAGTGTCAATCAAGGTTCTCTGCACTTTTTCATGCACCTCTTTCATAGACGTGAAATCCTCTACATGTCCACTTCTTCCTTCCAGGCTTCCCAAATCTTGAAGTTCACAAACACCGCATGGGTGGAGTCTATAAACAATCTCAAAAGGACTCTTACCTATAGTTCTATTGACACTGTCATTATATGCAAATTTTGCCTGTGGTAGCACGTGATCCCACATCTATCCATACTCTTCTATCAGACACCTCAGAAGATTACCCAATACTCGGTTAATGACCTCAGTTTGACCATATGTCTGCGGATGGTATGCAAAACCAAAAGAAAGGTTAGTTCCCAATCTTGTCCACAGAGTTTTCCAAAAGTGTCCCATAAACTTCACATCCCTGTCTGAAACTATACTGAGAGGCAACTCGTGAATTCTTACCACCTCTTTGAAAAATAAATGTGCAATGTAACTAGCATCATGCGTAGTCTTGCATGGAAGAAAATGACTCATTTTACTAAACTGCTCAACATTGACAAAAATACTATCCAAGCCAGTCTCGGTTTTTGACAAACCCACAATAAAATCCATGTTGATGCACACCCATGGTTTTTTGGGAATTGGTAAAGGTTGGTATAGTCTAGAATTTGAACTAGTACCCTTGGCTTTCTGACACACAATACACTTCTCAACATACTTTTTGATATCTTTATGCATTTTCGACCAATAATAAAATCTTGGCACCAATTCAAATGTTTTATTCAGACCAAAATGTCCACTAAGACTTCCATTATGTTTTTCTTGTATGAGATTGTCCCTCATAGATCCTCTTGGCACACATAACTAACATCCCTTAAACAAAAGACCACTATGCAATGTTTAATCTGCATACTGGCTATTGAAATGATTATTAAACTCACTACATACCTTGTATACCTCAAAAAAGTCTTCATCTTCTCTATAAAGCTCCTTGAAACTCTCCACACCTATGCTCTGCAAAGTCACTTCTTGGACAGTGAGAAGTTTTCTACTTAAGGCATTTGCTACCTTGTTCAGCTATCCCTTTTTGTGCTTGATAGTGAAAGTGTATACCTATAGGTATTCTATCCATTTGATGTGTCTATTGCTCAAATTTTCTTCAGAATTGATAAAACTCAAGGCTTGGTTATCTATAAACACTACAAATTCTTTGGGAAAAAGATAATGCCTCCACTTCCTAAGAGCTTGCACTAAGGCATAAAATTCTAAGTCATAGGATGAGTATCTCTTCTTGGCGTCATTCAATTTCTCACTATAGAATGCTACTGGTCTTCCCTCTTGGTTCAAAATAGCTCCTACTGCTATATGACTAGCATCACATTCTAAGGTAAACAACTTATCAAAACTTGGTAAAACTAGGATGGGTTGGGTAGCTATCCCCTTTTTGAGCAACTCAAACCCTTGGTCGGCATCTTTAGTCCATCTAAACTTAGTTTTCAACCCACCCTTAATTGTATCAAGAATAGAAGCACAAATTTCACTAAAACCTCGAATGAACTTCCTATAAAATTGGGCAATTCCATGAAAACTTCTTACCTCGGTAGAAGTTTTCGGTGTAGGCCAACTCTGTATTGCTTCCACCTTGCTAGGATCCATTTCCAAAGTGCCTTGGATACAACAAAACCCAAATAAATGAGTTCTTGTTTCACGAATTCACATTTTGCAAGATTGATTGCCAATTGTTCCTCATGCAGTTTCCTTAATACAATTTGCAAGTGTTCAAGATGCTCTTCCTCTGTTTTGTTGAATATGAGGATATCATCAAGGTATACCACTACAAATCTACCTATGTATTCCTTCAAAACCTCATTCATCAACCTCATGAAGGTACTAGGGGTGTTAGTAAGCCCAAATGACATAACTAACCACTCATATAACCCCTTTGTAGTCTTAAAAGTTGTTTTCCATTCATCCCCTTCTTTAATCTGGATCTAGTGATATCCACTCTTTAAATCCAACTTAGTGAAATAATTTTCTTCTCCAAGACAATCCATTAAATCCTCAATTCTAGGGATAGGAAATATGTATCTTATGGTGATTATGTTTATTGCCCAAGAGTCAGTACATAGTATCCATTTACCTCCTTTCTTGGTTGCTAAGACCACTGGCACATCACATGGACATACTTTTTCTGATTAGACCTTGATCAAGCAGCTCTTGTACTTGTCTTGCCACTTCTTTGTTTTGTTCAGGAGTCATCTTATATGCAGCCTTATCAGGCAATGATGCTCTAGGTATAAAGTCTATCTGTTGACTTACTAATCTAGGAGGAGGTAGCATTGCTAGTGTTCCATCACTCACAATGTCCTTGAACTGTTCTAACAACTGTTGAACCTCTTTAGGTAAACTTTCTTGTTCAATCTTCTTTTCTTGACTAGGTTTCACTAAGAGAGCATAGTGTTCTCCATCTCCTTTCTTGAGATTTCTCAAAAATTCTTTTCCTCCGGCCAACAACACATTAGGACCACTAGTCTTGGTTCCTTCATCCTCTACCAAATATTGGATCGTGTATGTCACCCCTTCCTTTGTGAATGCATAGGAGTTCTTTTCTCCGTCATGGATAGCTTTTCTGTCAAATTGCCACGGTCTGCCTAGCAACAAATGACAGGCATCCATGGGTAGAAAATCACATAAAATTATGTCTGAATATTTCCCAATTGCAAATTCAACCCATACTTTTCATTTACTAACACATGTTGTCCTTTGTTCAACCATGTGACCTTGTAAGGATGACTATGTGGCATGCTACTCAACCCAAGTTTACTTACTACTTCTTCGGAGATGATATTGTCCATTGATCCTGAGTCAATGATCACTTTATAGACCTTACCAAGTATCTTGAACTTTACTCTGAAAAGAGACCTCCTCTATTTAGGCTCTTCCTTAACCGGATCCTTGATTAGCACCCTTCTAACCATCAGATTCTCACCATTCTCCGAGTCAAGGTTTACTTCAAGAGACTTCACACTACTAGAATCCTCTTGCACATAATTGATTCTTTTCTCTGAACATGATGAGGTTGCCTTCTCCAGACACCTATAGGCAGGATGACCAAAATTACTGCAGTGGTAACACTTCATGTTTGCAAAGTATGAACCTCCACAAGAACTTCTAGATCTACCTTTGTTGTTGCTGTTATGACCTCTTCCTCTACCATAATTTTCTCTTCCACTGGATTCATTAGTCTACCCAGTCAATCTTGACTCTCCTTGTGATCTTACTTCACTTCCTCTGCCATTGTAGCTTCCTCTATAACCTTTTGAATCTCGGCCTCTACCTCTGCCTCTACTAGTACTTTCATGTTCCTTCTTATTCTTTTCTTCTACTTTCAGGGCCAACTGATAACATTTGTGAACGGTATTTGGACTCAACAAACTTAATTCCTCTTGTATGTTCCATCTCAGACTGTTAAGATACCTTGCTACTCTAATGCTTTCATCCTCCATCACTTTTGACCTTAGACACAACTTCTGGAACTCTTCAGTGTAGGTACTTACATCTAACTCCTTTTTCCTTAGGTTTTGTCTTTTCCTATGCAACTGCACTTCATAATCCTTGGGAAGATAAGTCTCTTTGATTTTTCTTACCATCCCTTTCCAAGTAGAGATGGGGATCTTACCTTCTCTTTCTCTCTCATTTTGTATAAACTTCCACCAAGTAACAGCAACACCTCTCATTCTTGACTTAGCCACCTTAACCTTTTGGGCCTCAGTCACACCTTCACACTCAAAATGATTTTCCATACCCTCTATCCATTCCATTACTGACTCTGCTTCCATCTTGCCACTAAACAGTGGTACTCCTTCCAAAGACTTTCCACTCATTGCCTTCAAAAGCCTTCAAGAATGGTTCTTGATCAATAATAGGGTCTGGGGCAGGGACTTCATCCTCTATTGCCAACATTTTACCCTTCTCATCTATCTTCTCACTCACTTCTGATGTCTTGAATTCCACCACACCTAGTTCTCACTCCAACTGCTCCAACCTTTCCTTGAGAAATCGGTTTTCATCTTCTTGGTCTGCAACTTGCTTAGTCAATTCTGCATTGGTCACCACCTTTACTCCTTCTTTTGATACTAGATCAGTCTTACACTCTTCACCCCAAATCTTTAATTATCTCTGATACCAATCTAATCGAGAGGATCCTAGATTGCTTGAGTCAGCTTGACTCACTCTAAGGCTTTCTTCCTAGCCTAACCTGGGAATGCTCCTCTCACTATTCCCCTAATTCACTCTAGGTCCTCACTACTGAGGTTTGATACTCTGCTCTGTGTGAATTCACTTTCATAAATCCACCAACTCACTAATCCTTTGGATCTCACCGACCACCTTGCAGGGTTTTCTCTACCATGGATTATACCTACAACTTCTGCTAAGTTGTTTTCCTCCTCATGCTTGGATCTTCTCTCCCTTTGATCCCATCTTCCTCTAGTCTGAGGCTAACAACCTAGACTCCAATCTACCCTACAAGTGATTCCTCTTGGTCACTGATACCTAGCTGGGCTATCATCAAGCTCGCCTATGGCCAGTCTGTAACGATCGACGCCATTCCTTGGTCTGCTACACATAGAACTCTACTATACATGGTTGGCTCTTCTTGATAACCTTCAAGGTCATGTGGATCCCACGATGGAGAATCAAGACAGAGCCATGTTATAACTACTTGTCACCAACAGAAAATAAGAAACAGAATGACAACTTATTTACAGAGCCAAGCTTGGCACGGCTTCAAAATTGGAACTCACAAAACACAGAAAAGTAACATCTACTCTATCACACTAGCATTTAAAGATTTAAGCCATTATTTATAGTTTTCAAATGAAAATTGAACTCTGAGAAAGAAACCAGAAAATGGTCTTCAAATTGTTATTCAAAAGATGTTCTTCATTCCACCTATCCAACCTCCTTACAGAATGCCCATTGGGTCTTTTATAGCCTCTATGACATGTCATGAATCATCCCTAACCGACGAGATTGAACTCAACACAATCGGTTTCTGACTGTAATTGTCTTTTGATTTTCATTGGGACATCAGGTTAGCACCGAAACACTTACACCGACGTCCGATGGCAATTTACAACTCACTTGCTTTTCTATTAGGTCATCAGAGTAGCCTCAAAACACTTACTCCGATGTCTGATGACATTTTACACTTTGCGTACTTCCACATTGGTATCCATCGAGTCATCAGAGTAGGATTAAAACACTCTTACCGATGGCCGATGGTGCGCTCCCAACAGAATGGTTCCTTGTCAGGTTATTGGTGTAGCCCCAAACATGTTCTGCCAATGGCCGATGATGCGCTCCAAACCTTCTGCCTTCCCATCAGGTTATCGGTGTAGCTCCAAACATGTGATACCAATAGCCGACGGTGCGCTCCAAACCGCATGCTTTCCCATCGGATTATTGGGCAGCACAAAAACTAGTCTTGCCAATACCCGATGGCTCCACTTTGACTCGCTCCACTCACTGGCAACTCCATCGGGTTAAGTCTTTCCGAAAAACAAAACTTTCACAAAGAAGACAAAAATGCACCCCAAGCTCCAAACATACAACCTAATGGACTAGAACCAGTCCTTATGCCAAAATTGCCAAAATTCAAAAGGGTATTTGCTCACCCTTAGGTGCTCCTACACCATTCAACATTTCAAAACTCCTATTTGCTCTAGTGGTCCATTTGAATTCTTTCCTATCTCCTCTCATTGTCTCAAACATAGGGCTACAAATTGAACTGAAATTCCTAATAAACTTCTGATAAAAACTAGCCAATCCATGAAATGATCTTACCTCTCCAATGCTTTCCAGTGTAGGCCATTCAACAATTGCTTTTACCTTCTCAGGGTCCATCTTCAATCCATCTGCAGATATCACAAATCCCAAATAGAATAAATCTTCCTTCATGAAACTACACTTTTTTAGATTTATCAACAACTTCTCTACTCTCAACCTCTGCAAAACTTGTCTTAAATGCAACAAATGCTCCTCTTTTATCTTACTGAAAAATAGAATGTCATCCAAATATACAATAACAAAATTACCCAAGAATTTATTCAATACCCCATTCATCAATCTCATGAAAGTACTCGGTGCATTAGTCAACCCAAAAGGCATCACCAACCATTCATACAATCCTTCATTTGTCTTGAATGTTGTCTTCCACTCATCTCCTTCTCTGATTCTGATCTGATGATATCCACTCTTCAAGTCTATCTTTGTGTAGTGTTTGGCTCCACTCAAGCAATCCATTATGTCATCCATCATAGGCAAAGGAAAATGGTACTTCACTGTGATCTTGTTTATCGCTCTAAACTCAGTACACATCCTCCATTCTCCATTCTTCTTAGGTGCTAACATGGATGGTACTGCACAAGGACTCAAACTTTCTCTGGTCAAACCTTTCTTCAACAATTCATGCACTTGTCTATTCAACTCTTCATTCTTTGTCGGTCTCATTTGGTGTGCAGCTTTGTTAGGCAAACTATCTTTGAGAATCAGGTCCATGCAATGGTGATGCTTCTTACAGGTGGTAATCCATTAGGCACATTATCTGAAATGATGTCTTCATACTCTGTCGGCAACTCTGTTATCTCCTCCAGTTGTTCTTCATGGTCCAGGTTCTCAGTCTTCTTAGGAACTAAGTCAAAACACACATTCTCACATCTCATTCCATCCAAGAATTTCCTTCCATCCACCAAATAAATGCTAGCATTCATACATACTTCAATCTTCAGGGGCTCCTCCAAGGGTAACAAGGTTTGTTTCATCCCATTTGCTAAAATAGTGTATATGTTCTTTCTCCCATCATGTATTTCCTGTCTATCAAACTATCAAGGTCTACCCAACAAAATTATCCATAGGCATAATATCACACAAAACTTCATCATGATAATTTTCAATTTCACCAAGCATTGCTCACTTACTAACAACTTATGATCATCCTGAATCCATGCTATCTGATAAGGCTTAGGGTGTTTCAATCTTTACAACTTCAATTTACTCACCATTTCTTCTGAAACATGATTGTCTAAATTACCACTATCAACAACTACTTTACAACCCTTACTGGATACCTTACATCTGGTCTTGAACAAATTTCTCATCTGCAAGGGCTCTTCATCCTCTCGGGTATGACACAAGGCTCTCCTCATCATCAACAATTCTCCATCTTCCAGTTTGTTAGCTGATCTGGTAGGGTCTTCTTCTACCAATGTTGTTCTCCCAGTGTTCTTTATCTTCTTACATTCAAAATCACGATGTCCTCCTCCTCCACACTTAAAGCAAGTTCCTTTAAACACTCTCTTATCTTGTCTTCTATCATCTTTTCCATAACCTTCATTCCAATAACTATCAAGTTCTCTTCTCCAATAGAAATTTTTGTCATCCTTCTGATATGAACTACCATCTTTGCTTACTTTCTTATCCTTGTTCTAATCTGTACAGGTTCCTCTTCCTCCAAAATATCCTCTTCCTCCTTGAAATATTCCTCCGAAAAACCTTCCACCTCTACCTCTTTGTCTCTGCTCATGTCTTTTGTTCAGCTTCTCTTCTTCTTTCAAGGTATATCGGTAAGCTTCTTCAACACTCTGCAACTTGATCAAACTAAGTTCATCTTGTATAGACATCTGCAATCCATTCAAATACCTCGCAACTTGTTCAATCTCATTATCGACATGTTCGGATCCGATATTCAACTTGTAGAATGCTTCGATATACTCCTTCACACTTGATTCTTTCTGCTTCAAGTTTTGTAACTTCCAGAACATATTTACTTGGTAATCAACTGGCATAAACTTTGATTTCAACTTGGCAACCATCCTCTCCCATGATTTGATCTTCTCTTTGCCTCTCCTTTGTCTATCAACCTATAAATGTTCCCACCAAAGAGATGCATGACCTTTCAACCTAGTATAGGCATATTTCACCTTTCTTTCTTCTGCAGTGTTCTCAAATTCAAAATACTTCTCCATCTCCGAGATCCAATCCATTAATTCATCTTAATCAAACTTTCCATCATACTCCGGTGGGGTAAAATATGGTTTAGTGTTCGCCCTACTGAAAACCCTCAAGAACCTCTCTTCATCCAGATCAATCACCAGTGGATTTTCTACTTGTTCTATTGGTGCTTTTCCTTCTTCTTCATTGCTCACATCTTCAATATGTCGACCTCTTCTCTAGGATTTTTCAACAGCTTCCAACCGGGCTGCAATTTCTCTCAACATTTCCATCACAACAGGGTCTGCATTCCCACACACTCCACCATTACTTCTTCACGCTATCTTCATGCCAGTCCTCTGCAAGTGCAGGTTAGATCCACCACCCCACAACAAGATCTTCAGGATAACGCAATCTATGAAATGAAATCCCACTCTGATACCACTTGGTGTAGTCACGGTTAGGAGGGACCTTAATGAGATCTATCTGGACCGTGCAACAAGAGTAAAACACAACGAAAGCAACACAAGATGATGGAGGCAGTGCAAAATTGATTGAATTAAATCATGAAAACTAATTACAAATGACCGGTAACATTCGGGCTACAAGATTCGGCTTACAAGCCTGCTACATACATGCTCAATTACAAAAACGGTTAACTCTAGACCTCTAAATCTTAAGATATATCTTCTATATTCTATGGAATGAATTATGATGTTTATTTACATTGATTTATATGGTCTAGAGGGATCCGGGTCGGTCCAAGAAGAATCAAATAGTGATGAACATGATGAAACGTGTAAAACCACCAGGTCAGCCTCCGCTAATGAAAATCCTTCAAAAATTTCCAAAGGATGAGGTGCAGATCAAAGGGAAGGTCAACCACATGCTAAGGAACGTTGGAAACAATGAACTGGGGATCCGCAAGCTACGGAAAGGATTTGCAAGATTCACCAATAGCAAATAGGTCCAAACGGCTCCAGTTTTCTAAGCCAGAAAACTGTCTTAGAATCTGGAAGCGATAACTTGCTAGAAAAAGATCCAAATGTCCCACAGTTCAAGATTAAGGAAGATAATCATGTTCACAAGCAAAATTCAACTCCACAAGATCCGATGAGCAAATGCAAGAAAATGCAGAAAGAAATGTTGAAACTTCAAAACATAAAACAAACTGAAAAGAAATGTTTTTGGTTGATGCAAGATTGCCAAGAACCAAGGATGCTCCTGCATCAACTAAGGTGGCTATCAGGTGGAATTTGCTGAAGAATTTTTTGTGAGAGAATGAATTGGAGAAGGCCAACAAGAAAAATCCTAAGAAGAGAATGTCTAGTTTGGAAGGGTTGGAGGTTGCAGAGAAGTTGTCTGTGGGTTGTGGTTTCTGACTAGAGGACCATTGGATGAACAATCTGTTGGGGGGGAACCAAGATGAAGATTCAAAGTAGTTTTTTATAGGTTAATTTTTTGTCCATCTTTGTAAATTTGTCTTGAATAGTATCGAATGTATAGGCAATTAGGGCTCTTGAGTTTGAAGGCAGTATAAATATACCGTGAATTTGTAAATCAATGGAGGGTGAAAATATGTATGGATGGACTGGGGTATATGTCTTTTCTTGTAGGAATGGTCTTATGGGTAGACAAATTGGTTTTTTGATATTAATACCAATCTATTATACAGGATACTACATCTTTTTTGTACAATCTTTATTTTATATTAATAAAATATCAACTATTACTAACCAAAAAAAAAACAATCAGTTTATCTAATCATAATCGTTGTTTTAGCATTAATCATACCAATCACCATCTATATCTTAATTGCTACCATTGTCATCTTGAATTGTGCCTTGTCATAACACAACCAAATTGATTGTGTACCAAACATTATCGATTAAGATAGCTATCTAACTGCCCTATTTAAAAAATTCCTTGTTTATCAATCATTATCGATATTCATGATTAATCATTTGATTGGTCATCTTCTCCTTAAATCAATATTGTTTAACATTAATACAAGCCATCATCTTGGAGCATTAATCGATAGTTGCCCAGATGTTTAATAAACTTAATCGATGCCATCACTTTCTCCATCGATTATGCCTTAGCTGATCTACTAACCTACCTATCATCGATTATGTCTTATCTTTATGTATGATCGGTCAATGATGGTATTGATTAACTTAACCCAATGAAGATCTCTCCTTACTTGGTATAATAGAAGTATCGAAGGGAACTAGTCCTTATGATGTTATGAGCATGTTACTTACTATCTTCATTTGGTATGATTGTTATTGTCATGATGGTGTTGATGGAGATGCCATTCATCTTGGATTTTGACTCACCCTTATTTCTCTTAATGCCACTAAAGAAAAATCATCTTATTTATAAGACTCCTCAATTTTCTTGATACTTTTATTATTCCAACTATCTACTTGCTATGTACAACTTACTTCCAACTTCCTTCTAACTGGTTGTAGGTGTTCAAGGTTTGCCACCCCTTGACCACATAAGTATTTTATTGCTATTATGATATTAGTGCAAAGATGGAGACATCACATATTATGGTGTGTCTCTCCCACTCTAGTGATGCACACTTTGTAGAGGCTACCTATATGTCATCATTCCCTAATTTATAGGGTTAAAGAAAGATGCAAACCATCTAACATGTGTACTATCTCTCACTATCTACTTTGTTAAGATATCCAACACATCCCATCTAAGATAAATGAGTGCCACCCACTCAACTACACTTCCTCCGTGATCACATATTCTATTAGCCACATACTAATACATGATAGTAAAACAAGATACAATCACATCTAATATCTTGACATATACCTAGATCTCTAACTTGTTAGTCTACATTAGTTGGTACTAATTGTAAGGGGTGATAATAGGTGCAGAAAAGTAGAACTTTGGGATTGGAAAACCAAGAAAATCATTTTTGGTTTGTTGGTCAAGTCAGTTGTCCTTTATGGTTGTGAAGCTTGGGGAGTTAAAGACAATTAGAAAGAATCCAAAAGTATCTACTCATGAATACTCTCAAAGTCAAATTCACAATCCTTGATGTGATTCTTTTGGTTGAAACATGAACTTTTCCATTGGAGGCATCAACAATAACCTGACTAGTAATTTAGTTAAAGAAGGTTGAAAACATGGATACCCATCACTAACCCAAAACATTTGTGGAGGAGGAGTTAAGCCATAAGAAGAAAACTTGGATGATGTAGAACAACAAATGGGACATCAATTTCCATTAATGTCCTAACACCAATGAGGAAACAAAAAATATATGTGATGTAAGAATTCAAGATTGTTATGTGGACAAAGTAGATTGGATGAAAAAGAGCTTACTACATCAAAAAAATCTACCCAACTTGGGAATGTGGTGATAAAACATATTTAGGGACAATAGTTTAAGAAAAAGAAGGCTATTATCCAAGGGGTTGAGCTTAACTGGTTAAAACATGGGGTTCTCATTATGGAAAACTAAGTTCAATTCCCCAAATAGACCTTTAAAAGTAGAATTCTAAGTTGTGACTCTTGGTCTTCCTTGGTTAGCTTCTAATATGGAGGTTTTCTACATAAAAATGGATTTCTAAGTGGTGGGTCTTGGTCTTCCATAGGTTATTTCTAATGTGTTTGCTTGTGAGGAGTTTGTATTGGTCTAATGTTGATGCTCATATGAGCAAGATACTTGTAATTTATATTCAATTCAAAAAAAAAAGAGACCATTAATTGCACATTTTAGGACTAGATTGCATCATCTTTAGTACAAAACTAGTAGATGAATTGTACCTAAGAAAGTACGGGACAACAAAATTTGCATATGTTGTAATAAGGAGACAGCGGAGACAAAATGACACTTTATCATAGAATGCACAGCTTATGAAGATATTCATACTTGTATGATAGCAACTTAAAAATTGACAGTTTACACAAGTTTTTTAAAGAAATAAGAATTAACAAAACTGACTTTACATCAAAATAAGTTAAATGATAACTTTAGATTGTGATTCTTGATCCTTTCATTTCAATTATGGTGGTTTCATTTCAATTGGCTCCTCCTATGGTGGTTTCAATTATGTTACAGGGTGGGGTGGGCTCTCTTGTCCATCACACTCCCACCACACTCCATAGGAGATACTCACATTACCTATATGATAGTGGAATGCATCGAGTGATTTCACCAATGCTATGGACTAGCTCTCCAATGAGTCCCGTCCACATATCGATCAATCCAACGTAGCTATCAAATCCGATGGGGCTCCTATGCTCTTAGACACCGGGGTCATTGTTCATCCTAGATAACGATCACACTCTGTTATTGCCAACTCAGTAAACGTACGCTTTTGGGCCACTTCTATACTCGAACCTGCAGTTGAGGGCTTCTCCTGATAGCTAGCGGTGAATTCCACAGGAGCCTATGTGCCGATAATAGACGGCTCTCTCAGAAAAAAATAATGGTATGATGAAAACAAATCCTCCCGTGCGGTTTTTCTCAGAATCTTATGATAGAGTTTCTTTTTCCTTTTCACCTTTCATAAAGAATGGTGGAATGGAGTCTTTTATGTTTGCGAGCTATGTATCGATCAGTTTCAAAATAAATTTTTTTGTGAAAAGAAGTTTGAATCTCTTCCTCTATTTTATAATTGAGATACAAGTCAAACTGAAATCAATATTGAAGTTGAAAGCATCATCATTTCATGTACCCACCTAATCCAAGGTTTCTAGCCTTGTTATCTCCCCTTATTATAATTATTATAATAGTGACCTTGATGTGTCTTTTCTAACATTAGCTTGAGGTACTATTTGGTCAGTGTGAACTAGTATTGTGTATGTTCATAATTAGATAATGTTATAGTTATATTGTATTTATTAATTATCCACTTAGATCCTTTGATAAAACTTAATTAGAAATTCTCATTAATATCCATGAACAACTAATGGCCACTTTGTGATGTCTCTTGGCCTTCATCTATCAACTCTTATCCTTAGGATATGAAGTTCATCGTCTCTCTTTCTTCCTATATATGTGTTGTCCCATTAGGTCACCTATGTTGCATGTAGAGCTATTTTGATATATAGTAATCTTGTGGGACACAATACTTGAAGATACCCATTGACCCAAAATTCTAGTAATGATGCCCCCTTAAAGACTCTTCAATATCTTATTGATGAATGCAAAAAAAATATTTAATAGATAATGGCCCCAATCAAATACTATCTACTACCCCTTAGGCTCCCTATGTATTTGTATGAGACCATAGGTAATATGGGAGCCTTGATTATCTAAAAGAATTTAGAGATCAACATGTTGGACATATGTTGTCATTGATATTAAAGGAATGATGTCTTTGATTTCAGATGAGTGTCAGACATGATGCTTACTTCTGTGGCATTTGGATGGCTGGAAAATGTACATTACTATCTTGTCAAGTCAGAGCATTTTGAGTTGTGCTAGTATTGTTGACTACTATAATTGTGGAATCAATTGGGATATGTCTGTAGTATCATGGTGAATCCATGAACATGTTGGTAGAAGTGTTTTGGAAGTTAGATCCGAAGTGTTTGAGGTAAGTTACTCAGACAATGAGCTTGGTCTGGTAACTTGTTTTGATCTATTCACTAAAGGGAATTAAGTCCAGTGATTTGAAAGGAAATTATGTATACACATAATTTATCATTGTCCAAAGTTTTCAGAGTTGGTTTGTAGCAATCTGCATGTTTGAAGTAGCAGAAGTTTCATAGTGCTAGTGAACTTACCTATTTGCAATTTAGGCTTGTTGCAACCATGACTTGTGGTGTGTGTCCTCTAGAGGTAGCCTATAGATGACCTTTAGGACCAGATAAGGCTACATTGGGAACCATGTGACATGTTATTTCTTTTGGTGTAGCATGTGGGCTATTGGACTTGGCCTATTACATGTTTTGGACACGTTTTATGTGTCTTAGATTCATTTATATGTGCACTTCTTAGGTTACAAGTTTATATCATGTGAATTTGAGGATGATGTTGTGTGTAGCATCCTAATTTGTGTATGCCATTATTAGAATATCATATCCTATGTATGAGAGTGTTTGGAGGTTGATGATCTAGTAAAAGATGAGTTATTAGATATGAAGGTCCACACAAATCTCTCTTGTTGTAATATGGTGGAATTGTTGTTTCACTTATGAATTGTTGCTCAAATCTTTGTATTGGGGGATTGGTGTCTCTAGTGGTTGGTGCATGCAAATAAAAAAGGGTATTTTTGTCTTCGGTAGGTTGGAGCCTACTTCATGATTGTAAGCAATTCATTATTTTGTGAAGTTGGATATAGGTAGTAGATCTAGGAAGCTAATTTCAATGTGGTTTCTCTCATCTTGGGTTTCCATGTATAGTTGGTATCATTGTGTGAGTGTGTGTTTTCTTGTGTTGTTTAATTGTTGTATAATTAAGAAAATTGGATTAAGTTGTTTTAATGATTCTTGATATGCATTTGGAGAATTAGTTCATGGTAATTAATGTTTAATTTGAGTAGAAATTAGATATAATGATTCAATCCCTCCTACCCCCCACCCCTTCTCTATATTATGTGCCCTTCAAAACAATCAATGATATCCACTTGTGTGCTTGAGACACTATACCTATCATGATCTTAGTGAATGAAAAAACACCTTGATGATAGCCCAATCAACCTATGTACCACATATGTAAGTCTTGATTTTCTTATAGCATATTCCTATGGTCATCTACTCTCCGCCCTATAGTGGGAATGCTTAGGATCATCCATACATACTCTATTTAGACCATCATCACACCTATGGTTGGGTGAAACATCATGACATGTATATTTTCTTAGGACTATGGCCTCCAATAGTGCCCACTTTGCATCATAGAGAGGCAATATATATATGTAGATCTACAACTCAGTCTACATATAAAAGAACAAAATAAAATTTAATTAGAACACATTTAGTGTTTAAAGATGAATAAAATGATATGGTACATGTTGACATCACTATTTAATAGGCAACATCAAATTTTTAGGTTGAGCCATACCTTCAAGTCAAATCCACACCAAGGATGACCTCATACGCCTATCTACACTCAATGGGTTGAGTACATATGCATTGAAATAAAAAATCATCTTATAAAATTTTAAAAAGAATTTGAACAACTCTCTCAAAAAAAGGAAATTGATAAATCTTGGTAAATAGGGTTTTCAAGGTGTTGCACTATGTCTAGACATCTATACTTGATCTAAACTTGCACTTGATCATCCTTAGTCGACATATTGCTTTAGTAGGGAAACATCATGACAAAAACACAAGTATGCTCTAGAGCTCTTATTTTATTGATTTGTTAAGGATAGAATTTGCAAATTAAAGTGATATTTTATATTCACCCTGTTACATATAGGTAAACAAAACATGCACCTTGCAAAGTGTGTGTCATGTGAACTTTATTTTCAAACCAATTCATATCAACATGTTATACATTATTCACATTGATAATTGACATACATGTACATAATGGAATATTTTTCAAAGATGCTACATCTATTATAGCCCTTTTCATATGATGACTCTTTTTGACATATGACACATATGAAGGATTATATTAATTTATGATGTCTATTATAACATACCCCAAAAAGTAGCTAGTTTTTTTTAGTTTAGTAATAAAATAATACATATCCCATACTAGTCATGTCATAATCCATGACAATGAATAATAGAACACACAAACTATGAAAGTCTCATAAGTACATAACAAGTACCAAAAATAAGATAACATAATTAATAATTTAAATATACAAAGGTATCAAAATTGCAACCCTCATAAATAATAGTAAATGAAATAAGCAAGACAACACCACATGTACAAAGTGACCATGTATAAGTGTGCAATATAATTACATATTTGAGGCATTCCAAACTCAACTCTATAAGCTAATTGCTCCAAGTTGTTGCCAGCGATGGGGAAATTTTGAACCCGGCATGAGGATTCCCCTTTCCTCTGTGACCATAAATTTGACAAGAAAACATCCAACCAATAATCCAAGAGTTAGAAAATTAAAATGCTACACGATATCTAATTGTTCATTCCCTCACCACATATATCTATTTATAGAACTATATTATACACATACAAGAACACAATAATTGAATTGAAATGTAATGAACTATCACTCATAAAATATAATCATTAATGATACATAACTTAAGAACATAAAATATCCAAGAAAATAAATACAAGAAAAAGAAACTAAAATAGAACATAAAGAATACAAATCCACAATGTTGGCGATTTTTCTTGCTACCTTTAGTCCTAAGGAGAAACACAATACCAAACTATGGGATTGGTAATCTAGAACATGTAATCAACACTATCAATAGACTGAAGACAAGAAAACATAATGAACAAGGATGTACAAGCCTTCTACTCTTTGAGCTCCACAAAACTCGGGAGGGCAATCCTATTGCAGGCCTTAAAATGATAAACTCGTGACAAACATCAAACCTATTTAAAGTGAATGGTTCTCATGTGTATAATGATGGGTATTTTATATTCGACTTAACTAGAGCATAATCCCATTTACCCTGCAAATTACTAAGAACAAAAACTAACTCTACACCTACTCCTACAAATAGGAAATGATGTCTAAGAATATTTTGATTATGAAAACTAGGTACAAACCACATAACCAGTGCCTTCCTTAGGGAAGTAGAGTCAACCTAAAACATGCAAATATCTTACCCAAATAGATTAAAACCCAACTAATTAGTTCATGATATTAATGCATTACATTAATATCTTCTTTTCATGTTTTGTTGCAGTCATTCTTACTTATCCTCCACATACACAACACTGTTTCTTTGACCTATTAAAATCACTTTAATCTCTTCCTTGAAGAGAAGCAAAAAACAAGACAAACTCCATACAAAACTTGTAGGGACGAAATAAAGGATCCTTGATCATTTCTTTCATAAAATGGTGCTCATACATCCATGAGATAGCTACAAAAAATACTTAAAACTTGCTTGCAATTTGGTTAAGAACTATTTTAAAGCAGTAAAATAACTACAAGCTGAAAGTATCATTCTAACTACTCTAACTATGAGACTGTATATTGCAGCCTTTCTTCTAGAAAATTGCATTGAAGAATCCTTCAAAATGAGGAGAAGAGAAGAATTAATAGACAAGGAAGAAACCCTAAAATGATTCTTAAATGACACATGGCCTCTTCTCTGCTGATTTTCAATTTTTAAATCTGCATTTTCTCTTCTCATTTATGCTTTTAATCTGCATCCTTGAACTTTCTTGTGACACAATGGAAATTTGAGAAGAACTCCAACATTTACACACATATCTTCTCCCATGCTTGTAACTGAAAATTTTGTCTCATTTGTACACACTTTCTGTTCAAGTTAGAACACACTTCAAGTGTGATCAAAATATATCCCGCAAAATGAACGATAATCAAAAGTTGTACCTCATATCTCTGCACTAAACATATTTTCTCCTTCCCAAAAACATGCACATAACTTTTGTTCTTTGAGATATTTTTATTTGGTATGGAACATTTGATTACTACAATATTCTATTTTAATTCCCTTGTCTATATGCACATCAAAAATAAGTTCACATTTGAATGAAAAATAGCCATGCTAATCCTTGGATAAAAATGCTCATCCTGGGCGAAAACAACATTTTTACTAGCTGCAACATTTTACCAATTTACTAGGGAAATAATTCCCCAGTCAAAGATGACATGTCAGCTTTATAATCTTTTTATGGAATCACTCTCATTTGATTGAAAATACTTTGTCATTGCAACACTTTGTTTTACTTAGCAGAATAATTCCCCACCATTGGTAGAAATAATTTACCCATGTAATTGCTTGTGGTTGGACCATTTCACTTCTTTCCACTCTTATCTGGGTCTCTAGTGAATATTTGTCAAGGGAGTGAGAAATACATTCATGCATTACAACATTCTCATTTATTTGTACTAGACCAAAATATTTACCTTGCAGGTAAAAAAAATCTCACTCATCCCCACTCAGTATCTTAATATTCTTCCCTTTTGCATGTAAATAATGATTATGTTGCACTTTATATTATTTGTCTGGGTGAGAAATGACTATATAGCTGTATTTTAATCTTGGTTGTAATAATGCCCTCTCCAACCTTTTTATTTAATTATGCCATTTCTTTGTAACCACCTGCATTTTCTTATGAGGATATCTCTGTGCAACATTTTATTCAACTTTCATAATAAAGTGAGAATAGTATATTTCTTTTGCCCTTATCCTACAAAAACATTTATCCATAAGTGAAAAGAATTACTAGATGTTGTAATAAAATAAAATACTTCTCCATTGTGCATAAAAAGTATCCACCCCCTTAGTACATGCTTAACATTTGAACTCATCCTATTCATAACTTCCTTTTATCTTCTTTCATTCCTTTAACACACTCAGTGCCATGCTCACTATGCACTCTAGAAGCAACACATTGATTCCACTCACATCATTAACAGTACATAGGACAAAGGAATAGTGATTCACATATTGGAATTTAGAGTGGAAAATCCATCAAACCATGTTTCCCTCATAGTAGTTGTGATCCAACCTTTTACACTTGCCTCAGACAATATTCAACCTTGGAGATTCTAGCATTATGTATTAACTCTCATAGATCGCCCTCTACATTATTGGATTCATTGTTGAACTGCATCTTCTCCACACATTCTAATGTTTCACTCTTTTTCCTACACTAGATGAATCTCACCATACCTAATAGTGTCAATAACAAGCCCAAATTTATGGCCCGCATCATGTTGTTCATGAGACCATGTCTAAATGATGACATTTTTGCAGATATGATCAACACACAACTCAAATAATATTCGTAGATTTCTTCTATCCTGTGCCTATCGCTCATACACGGGGGGTTTGAAAACAAACAAAAAGACAAAGGAGAAACCCAAAATTGGGTTCTGAGATTGTATTTCCAATACATTCAATTTATAGACCAATACATATTAAATGTTCTGGAGGCTGTAGACCAAACTTAGTTGCAACAATAATGGTGGACATGTGAAAGAAGCTTCTTGAATTCCTACACGTGAAAGATATGGATGGAGCTTGGTCAGTTGTGGTTTGTGCCGACAGATAGGGATATATTTAATTTTTATCTTCTAACATGCCCCCATTAAGTAATTATCTAATTGTTTTTAGATATCCCCCCCATAAACTAGAATGGATGGATCCCGACCTAAAGCCTTCTTAAGTACCCATTTACAATCACTTCACAACTTTTGTCTAAATGGGCTTTCGTGTGCTATGGTCTTCCCCTTATCAAAAATCACTTTGGGTTTTTACTGCTTACCCCCAACCAATACAATTCTCAAGTGGTTTCAAGCCCACCACAAACTTTCGCTCAAGTGGTTTTGGCTAACCACAAACCCAACAAATTTCTCAAGTGGTTTCTATCTGACCACAAACTCTTCACTCAAATACTTTCCACTCAAGTGGTTTTGACTTACCACAAACCTAGCACTCAAAGGTCTCAAATGATCACTGACCATCATAAGGGGGAAACCAATATACAACATACTCACTATCTATCATCATTATGGGCTTGTACCTAGATTGATTATTGAGTCTATATAAAAACAAATCCATCTATTGAGACAAATGGGTAAACAACCGTTGTGCTCGCTAGTTCTATAGGAATCCTTTTTAGATACATGGTTCATCAATATTGTATACCAAAAACTCTTTGGGGTGTTGGGTACCACCAATCATGCACCCCCTACAACAAATCAAATACAATACATACTTTAGATTTTCCTTTTAACAAAGGTGACTCTCTCTCAATACATTTTCCCAAAACACAAGCTCATTAACTATGCCCATTTACATCTCAATACTATGGGGGATCTTCTCAATTTTCAATGATCTTATTTTACATAACCACTTTCAATTGGCCTTGCCTTCTCATAGCATCGAAACACTAGACTAAGAACTATGTTCTGTCTTTGGGGGGTTCAACCTCTCAACCGCTTCACCAATTTTTGGTGACTTTTGATAGATTTTCCACAGATCAACACACATTTAGGCTCCACATCTTCACTTCAAACTCTGTTAAAAGAGCTCTCCAAATTCAACTATCATACATCACAGCTCACACTAAACACACATTGAGGCTACTCAACCAAACTAAGGTAGCTTTTCGTCTACAACACTCCTTTTCACCACTCATCACCCATTGCTCTGATACCATGAAAACAAATGAAAAGATAGAGGAGAAACCCAAAATTGGGTTCAGAGATTTTATTTCCAATACATTCAATTTATAGACCAATACATATTAAATTTTTTGGAGTTTGTAGACCAAATTTAGCTGCAAAAATTATGGTGGATAGGTGAAAGAAGCTTCTTGAATTCCTGCATGTTAAAGATATGGATGGAGTTTGGTCGGTTGTAGTCTATGCCTATAGATAGGGAGATAATTAATTTAATATCTTCTAATAGGATCAAAAAAAAGTGTGAGTTACAGGTTTACGGTGACTCCCAATTTGTCATAAAACAAGTGAATGATGAGTATCAAACAAAAGATGACAAGTTACTCCCCTATCGCAACATGGTTGAGGATCTTAAGCAACATTTCACTCTTATATAGTTTGATTAGATTCCTAGAACGAATAATCGTGTTGTTGATTCTATGGCTACAATTGGTTCTCTTCTCTAAATGCCAACAAATAGTCAAAAGTGTGAGTTCTTGGTTGAGCAACTCCTAATTCCAGTATATGATGTCCTAGAATCTAAAATGGTGTGTCCTCATTGGTTATAACTCCCCTTGGTATCAAGAAACCTTTGCCTACCTTCGAGACAATATTATTCCCCCACACCTCACTAAAACCCAACAACAAATCTTCATTTGTCATTCTACCCGCTACACTATCCTTGGAGACAGCCTATTTCAAAGGCATTTTGATGGATCCCTCCTAAGGTGTTTAGACAAAGAGTAGGTTGAAGGGGTACTACGCGAAGTGCACAAAGGTATTTGTGGAGCACGCTCAAGTGGCCTTACATTGGCTAAGAAGCTCTTGCGCACAGGATACTATTAGCCTACAATGGAAGAAGACACATACCATTATGTGAAGAAATGTATCCCTTGTTAGAAGCATGGTGACAAAATTCATGCACCTTTGTAGGATCTCTAGTCATTCATCACACCATTGCCCTTCTCACAATGGGGTCTTGATCTCATAGGGAAAATCCACCTCGCCTCATCCAATGGTCACAAGTTCATAATAACCGCCACTGAATACTTTACCAAGTGGGTATAAGCCATACCCCTCACCTTCACTACTGGAAAACAAATTTCTAAGTTCATCCTGAATTACCTCATCTACTGATATGGAATTCCTAAAGCAATCATCACAGATAATGGCAAACCTTTCAAAAATCAGGATGTCAAAGAACTTTGCCAAAAGTTTGGCATTGAGCACTGCTTCTCCACTTCATACTACTCGCAAGGTAACAGTCAAGATGAGGCTTCAAATAAAACCCTCATCAAAATCTTCAAAAAGATAGTCAGTGAAGCGGGTTGCGATTGGCACTTGCAACTCCATCCCACCTTGTACATACATACATACATACATACATACATACATACATATATACATCTATACATATATTCATATATATGTATATACATGTATATATGCACATACATATATACATGTAGATATACACATACACATACACATACACATACACATACACATATATATGTATACATATATGTACATCTATATATGCCTGCATACATACATACATACATACATATCTGGTTAATTGGACTAACATCTTGAACATCTCAGCCTCATTAGAGTAAGGTCCATATCACCCTACTAATGGCAATCTTGAGTCAGTTTGTCACCTTTGTTCCATCATGTAGTTGGATATCCTAAGTTTGTGTGTATTCTTTTGATGTGATAGATATTTTAATGTCTCTCTCTTTTGATTATGGCTTAGTGAGGATATGTGTGTGTGTGTGTGTGTATTGTACACAATACACACACACACACATATAGTGTATGTATGTATGTATGTATGTATGTATACACACACACACATATCCTCACTAAGCCATAATCAAAAGAGAGAGAGACGTTAAAATATCCATCACATCAAAAGAATACACACAAACTTAGGATATCCAACTACATGATGGAACAAAGGTGACAAATTGACTCAAGGTTGGCAAGGGTGATATGTATGTAGGGTGATATGGACCTTACTCTAATGAGGCCGAGATGCTCAAGATGTTAATCCAATTAACCAGATCCATGACTTATTGGTAGTGCTCATTTCTAATATTTGCAACCCTCTCCTTGACAATACTCTCCCTTCCTCTTGAGGGTAGTGTACATCCTACATCCACTTGGTTGCATTAAAAGAAATTGGTTAGTCAGATCTTAACCAATAATAACTTAAAGATGAAATATCAATTATAAAAAAAATTACTCCAATAATTTCCTACTCATTAAGAGTTTTTCATCCATATGAGAAAATAAATATATGTATATGTATATGTATATATACATCTATATATATGTATATGTATATATAGATACATATACATATATATACATATGTATGTATATGTATATATATACATATACATATATATATGTATATGAATATGTATATATACATCTATATATATGTATATGTATATATACATATACATATATATAGATGTATATATATAGATGCATATATATGTATATGTATGTACATATATATGCATCTATATATATACATCTATATATATGTATATATATGTATAAATATATTTATATATATGTATATGTATATGTGTACATACATACATACATACATACATACATATATACATACACACACACACAAACACACACACACACGCACACACACACACACACACACACACACACACACACACACACACACACACACACACACACACACACACACACACACACACACACACACACACACACACACACATCCTCACTAAGCCATAATCAAAAGAGAGAGAGACATTAAAATATTCATCACATCAAAAGAATACACACAAACTCGGGATATCCAGCTACATGATGGAACAAAGGTGACAAACTGACTCAAGGTTGACATCAGTAGGGGGATATGGACCTTACTCTAACGAGGCCGAGATGCTCAAGATGTTATTCCAATTAACCAGATCCATGACTTATTGGTAGTGCTCATTTCTAATATTTGCAACCCTCTCCTTGATGATACTCTCCCTTCCTCTTGAGGGTAGTGTGCATCCTACATCCACTTGGTTGAATTAAAAAAAATTGGTTAGTCCGATCTTAACCAATAATAAATTTTAAAGATGAAATATCAATTATCAAAAAAAAATTCTCCAATCATTTCCTACCCATTAAGAGTTTTTCATCCATATGAGAAAATAAATATTAACCTTGCCAATCAAAATAACATAATAAGCATAATTTCAAGTTAGGAAAGAGGGAACACAAAGTTGACAACTTGGTTCATCAAGGACATTATTACCTCTTGATTACTCATGTCCAAGTTCAAATTTTGATTTTAGGTCTCAATGACCATCAAAACCCTAATTCTTACAATATTTTCCAATGGATGTTTTCTTAGTTTTTCCTATAAAATTATTACCCTGATTTTGAAAATTTGACTATATTTCATAGTTAACTTCCATCTTCATTCTAGAGATTATGTGATCTTAAAATACTAGACACACTCCATTAAAATTCAAGAAAATGTATCTTTTAGATGTCTTTTAGACTTTTGGACATCTTCCTAGATGGATCCTTTCTCTATTCTCTCTATATTTATCCTCTATCAAGCCCTTTACTCTTCCCTTCATATGTTTCTTGTCCACATTGATCTCCCAATGATTCCTTAACACTCCTATCTCAAAATCCTTTCCCTATATGTCCCCCTACTTTAAATTTGAATTCATTTTCTCATTTTTAGCACTCCCATTGAATATCTAAGTAGTATACCCATTTCCCAATGTCTATTCCATATGAGTTGCACACTCCACTATAGTTAGATTTTCCTTATGATTATTTTCATAACTATAGTATCTCTACTTACACTACTAGAAAGCCACACACAGGACACACACAATCCTAATATTTTAGTGCTACCATGGAGGCTAAAACATGCCACATATGGGACTAACTATTGAAATTTCCCCTTAGCATAACTCAAAATATTCTTCTCCCAATTTTTTTCCATTAATTTCCTAGCATAAAGTACTAACATAAAAAAATGTATAGATAAAGAGGTTTGAAATAGATAGGTTAAGGGATTCTTTAAATTTTTAGAGTATCTTGAGTTGAAGACAAGTATTTGAGGAATATGTGAGTGCTTGATACCTAGACATCAGTACTATACCTCTAGACAAGAGTGTTAGATACTTGGACCCCAAGACTAAAAAAACTATAGTGGTTAAAAAATTGTTAGACATCACTAGAGATGATCTTACAGTTGAACACTTTCAGATGCTGTGAGGGGGGTGAATCAACATACATTAAAACTTAAACATTCAGTCTGATTATCATATGTGCAAAAGTAAACAACAGAAAGAAAAACATCAATCACACAATGACACAAAGATTTTACATGAAAAACCTAACTAGGGAAAATCCATAATGAGAACTATCTCAAGTTATGTGAAAAAATGATTACAAAGTTTTAGGCTCTAGGCCAAGGAAGCTCACTACTCCTTATTTGGACTTGCTTGCTAATGCACACAACCTTAGGGCAAGATATAATGGACTTGCAAAACACTGAAGATCACTTCTTGAGGGAAATATACAATAGATTTGATTACAAAAAGTAAACAATTGTTGAATTGAGTAGAAGCTCATGCTTTGAAATGTTGGCTATAGATCACAGTTCTAAACATCTAAAATTGACTTCATTACTACTCATCTATACTTGTGCACCTTCACACTCACTTGAAACACCATACACAACTTCTCATTCACCACATACAACCTCATCACAATCCTCCAAAAGATCTCTTCCTTTATATACAATCTCCTAATAAAAAATACACCAATTAGGTCAGCCTAATTAGATGTAATGTGTAGAGTATAAACTGTTGGCCCAACAACATTCTCCAAAGCAACGTGGAATGGAAAAAATATGTGTGAAGCATCACACTATGCCAAAACACCTTCCTATTACTCCCAAATCATCGCCATCAACTCCACACAAGTACACATACCAAAAATGCATAGGACAACTCTAGTAGAGAACCAGTAACACAACCTAATCAAACATACTTAAAATGCAGTACATACCTCCACAACACCTGCAGATGCACAACATAGAATTACCTGACATTCACAAAATTATATCAAAGAATCACAACACCAAAAATATTAGAAGGCTGAGGAATGCAAAGCATTCCTGCAAACAGGTACATTGTCATTATAGAACTAACACATAGACCGACACCAAGTTAGTTGTAGATCAAATAAGTACATGAAACGTTTTATATAACATTATCTTGCATCCACCAACATCATAATACAACCATAATCAAAGATGAATGAAATGTGGAACAATGTAGACCAAAAAAGTTGAACCTAGCCTAACAAATTGTTCACCGGAACAGTCGCACTTAACCAAAATCTGTTATAAACATTTGAATATATCTTCCATGCTTTGGAATAGCCATAAGATTACTAGATAGATCATCTACTATAACCGTCATCAACCATCATACATCAATATGAACACATGAGAAAACACCTGATACAACACCATTAATCACATGCTTTTGAGCCAACTTTTGGGCCTTGGTTGACATCAACAACAACAAGTTTGACATCAATGACAACACAAAATCATATTTTAAACACTTCCAACCTTCCTAAGTCCATTATCCACATAAAATTTATATCTTAACATGTTATTTTTTTCCCATTCTTCAATTTTCTTTTCATTGCATAGTTTATTTCATTACCAACTCTTGTGATTAATTTATTTAGATAACATCTAAATGCATTCATTTTTTGAATATCATAAGTAATTTCATAATTAAATTCAGTATTCACATTAGGAACTATTCTTTTCTCTTAAACATATGGACATGAGGCAAAATTGATCTCTCACAATGTACTTGTGTAACCAATTGGTTTGGAGGAACCAAAATATTTTATTTATCAACCAGTTGAAGATATGGATCTAACTACACACATTTCATTATTATGAATGAAATTAAAAGGCTTATGAAATGTACAAGGTATAATAACCATGTAATGGATCCAAGGATGACCCACATGAGTATCAAATATTAAATAAATAGGCATCACAAGAAACATAATATTAAAAATAATAGGAGCAAGAGTGATGACAAAGTTAAAATTAGGAGATTCATTACCCACATTATCAAACCTTTCAATATTGACCTTACATTTTAATAAGCTAGAAGAACTAACCTTGATTATATCCAAAAACTGATAAAAATGTTTACACCATATTCATTATCAATTGAAGCTTGTTTGATCCAAATGCACCCATACATAACTATAATAAATAATGGATGATACTCTTGAATAACATGGGCATGAGGCAAATCATGAAGCAAAAATAAAATCTTAGAGTTATTCTGATAAATAAGCTCAAGAATAGTGACTTACTGTGTAGGTGTAACATTAGATAGAATAGTGATTTTAGTTCAGGCTTACCTCATAACACTTATATATGTCAAATAAATGCATGAAATATTAAAAAGATATTTTAACTGTGTCCTTAAGTAGATCAATTAAATCATATCCCTTATAATTTTTTTAACATCGAGTTAGGAGGTAGAAAAATTTAATTATTAAATAGAAAAAATGAATCATTAGATGAAAAAATTAATCAACAAGATAAGAATTTAACCCCTAGCCATTGTTGATATGTATGCCCAACTACATGATTGTGTAGTAATTAGGGTATGGGGAGAAGGTATACCACTTAGAGGAAATGGTTTAGTGTGATAAATAAGACATGAAGATGCATGCCATATGAATGCTTAGAGAAAAATATGTAAATGTAGGTTCATTATGACTTTTAGGAAGAATGCATAGAAGTAAAGATACCGTAAGATGATGGAGGATCATAAAAATAAATAACATCATATAATGGTATACAAAATTCTCTAAGGTACTCAAAGATATAGCCATTACAAGAATACGACAATGAAGCACCAACATACATCACCTTAGGTCATATATGCAATGATACACATAAGGATATTTACATTGAATAATTTTTCATAACATGAAAATACATTGAATCACACATAGATAGTTTGTGATCTAGCATCACATACACGTAAATGAAATATATTCATGAACATGCTTGTGTAAACATTATAATGAACATCCTAGTTAGGGTTATAAAGCTTATATTTATTATGAAAATCATATACCTACCAAAGAACCCTAAGTGAGATAACATATGAGTAATCAACATAAAAATACAATAATTTTCTATGGCATCATCATGAGAAGGATAAAAATGATTATATAATCCCTCAAACACAACCTAACTAAATAATCTTTATTTCAAGGCACACAAGATAGAGAAATCTGTAAATGATTCTTATTATCTTCAATTAAAAAACTACAAATCTAAAAAATACATTCAATCAAGAGCTAATGCCTCTTTTTACAACAATATGTGTTGCATTACATTCAAAAAATTTGACATGTCAATCTATCCATGGTGACAACACCTATAAACAACACTAGAAAAATCTACTCTTCAACATGTAGCTTCACTTTGATTTCCTTAGTCTTGAATGAGATTTTCCTTTCGACTCTGTTATGGATTAATCAATCCTCCCATGTCCAATAAGTACAACTCCTAATATGCTCATGGAATATGCCAAAAATAGGCCTTCAATAACTTTTGACACCTTCTAGCATAATTTGAATTTGTAACTCCCACTCCCAAAAATAGTTCAACTTTCAAAAGGATCTATTCACTCGATTGAGCCCATTTTTTTTATAAATTGAGGAGCTTAGAGTTGTTCTAGTCGAGAATCAACCACTTTGACCACCCAAAATATCATTTAATGAACTAGAAATCAAGTTCAATATTTTTTATAAGATTTTTGAACCTTGAAACTTTAATATCTCACTCTCTATAGATGATGATTAATATTTCAAACATAGGTTATTTTTACAATTTCAAAGCTCTTGGTAAATTTCTAGGTCTATACATGTTCAAATGCTAACTAACTAAAAATAGAAAACTTGCTATTTTTAGCCCTTATTGAAAAATTATTCACCAAACCAAATAGAACTCAAAATAAATAATTCTTTTGGATGATGTAAGATTGCTCTTACGCCTTGGACACTCTTGCATCATAATCATTATAAAGTATAAATATGTTTGAGATCTATGTATAAAATTATAAATATTATAATTGGTTACATTTGAAACGTGAGAAACTCTAAAAATCAAAACCCTAGGGTGAGTAGAGTAGGAATCAAAGATACATCATAATAAATTCAATGCATAGGAGGAAAGCAAAATATAAATAAACACACAAGGATAGATCCAAAACTACTCAAATTTTATATGAAAGATATGCAATAAAAAATGTTAGATCTAAAATCTAATAATAAATCTAAGGCGTAAGAAAGTCGGGTTCATCATTTTATGTAATGAAAATAAATGTGTCAACTATTATTAACCTAGAATAAATAATTTAACATTTGATCTAAGCAAGAATTTAAGAGCTAGGATTGAAAAATTACATATATATTTAAATTTATAGAATTTAATTAAATTTATTGTTATAATAGGTTTCTGTTTTGATGATGGAATATACTATTAAAGATGTCAAGAATGAATTTTCCAATATGCTAAAATTATGTTAATGTCTAGATGAATTCCTCAAAATATGCAAAATGATTGTGTTTCACTATGGTATGCCTATGTAAGTGATCTTTATGTGTACAAAAATAATGTATAAAATTGATCTTGGATTTATAAAAATGATTTGGCTAAAATATGAAAATTGAAATTTGTTTGCCTTGTCTTATACCATAACCATAAATTAAGATATGAGACGTGTATATATATATATATATATATATATATATATATATAAGATGACCATATGCTTAAGATGTTTTATGACACTTTATTGATGACAATAGATTATCCAAATTAAGTAGATTTAACTCTTAAATATATCATTCTAATGTACAATTTACAATAAATTGTATTTTAGTTCATTCATAACAACTAATAATAAAAAGAAATACAAATTCAAATTTAAATTGAAAATGACATGAATCAATTATACCATCACACATCTACACTAAAGTAATAACAAATACCTAAATATATTATATTTAAACCTAGGAAATGAATAATAATACTATACACAACGAGTACATACAAATAACTCAGCTATCAATAATGTGAGTACAGATTTGACAGCACCAAAATTGGCGAGAATAATGTGTTTTTAACACTAACATTAAGTCAAGATTAGGGGTGGGGTGTTGAGTTTTAGGGAGTGGAGTGTAGTGTAGTGTAGTATAGTCCCGACTGACACTGACTCCCACCGTCTGGGAATCGGCAATACATAGGGAGGGGAAGTTGAGTTACTCCAATCTGGCCCCTCAGGAAGAATGAATTCTAGTGGGGACACGGCGGATAGAAAAGTTTTTTTTATGAGTCGGGAAACCGGGCTATCAAATATAAAAAAGTCACATGTGACCGACCGTCAATAATTTTGGACGCCAACCAGGCTGCCCTTCATTTTATGATTGATCCTTCTTTTCCGCGCTGTTAACTTTATTAGTATTAATAATTTATTGGAAGTCCACAACAACAACAACACACAGGTTTTTGTTTTTGGTAGGTACCTACAACCACATGTGAGGCGCCCACGGACACCGCATTACAGATTTTATTTAAAACGTGATTACCCTCTTCCCATTGCGGCTATAAATTTAGTATTTGGGGCACTTCTTTCCGACAAAATCAAAGCTTGGGCTACAAGGTATCTGAGAAGGCGTGAGTAAGGTAGGTTTTTGTTTGTGTGGCGATGGCGATGGCGAAGGCGAAGTCTGGTTTGGGATGGGTGATAATGGTGGCCCTTGTTGCAGTGGCAATGGCAGGGGAGAAGAAAGCAAGTGTGACATTGTCACCTACACCGGCACCGGCTCCAGCTCCGGCAGCAGCCCCTGTGAATGTGACAGATCTGCTTCTAGTAGCAGGGCCTCTTCAGACCTTTCTCTACTACTTGGACGGTAAGGACATGATGAAGACTGTAGAAGACCAGGCCAACACTACCAACGGACTTTCTATGTTTGTACCAACTAATGCCGCATTTGCTAACCTGAAAAAGGCAACTCTCGCAAATCTTACAGATGACCAAATGAAAGCTCTGATATTGTCTCATTGTATACCTAAGTTCTATACATTGTCGGATTTCCAAAATTTCAGCAACCCTGCGAACACAATGGCAACAGGTATGAATGGGGGGAAGTACAATTTGAATATCACTGCAAAGAGTGGGACGGTTTCTTTGTCTTCTGGTTATGTTACTTCACCAATCGCAAGCACTGTGCACGTTACATATCCTTTAGCACTCTACAGTGTACCAAAAGTGATGCTTCCAGAGGACATATTTGGGCTTCCTAGTCCTTCTCTGGCGCCCAGCCCAGCTCCAGATGTTGCTTCCCCTGAGCCAGTCTCCTCCGACTCTCCCTCATCCTCCACTTCGTCCCCCACTTCTTCTGCTTCCTCTTCCCCCAAAAGTGCACCTGATGCTGCTGCTGCGCCAGTCCTCACTACCACTGTCCGACGCACCCTGCTCCTGGCTGTAGCTGGACCCCTTCTCATGCTGTTGTAGAATCACCATTCCCCAAAATGTCAGCCTTTTGGATTCACATACGCATCTGGGTAGCCCTCAAATCAGATCTGTGAGATCTAAGTGTTTGCATGAGCTCAAAAGTTGAATTAACTGGGCGTGGTTGTTTGTCATCTGATCTTTTATTGTGTGACTGTGATGTAACCAGATCTGGAATTCGTAGCTTCTCTAATGTTTATGTGAGTTCAAGCTCGGAAAAATTGTTGCATTTTTTAATTATTTATGTAAGATTCATTCTCTTATTCAAGTGTTGAATCCCTTAGATGATTCTATATGGCAGCTTTTGCTATATTTTTTAGATGAGCAGAATCTATTGCAGTGCAGTGGCACTTTTGTAAGGAATTCTTGTGTTTTGCATTCTATTTAAACTTTCAAGTCTTCTTGGTTCTTTTATATCCAAGATCTGATAGTGTTCAGTACTTGCATGCTGTCAGAACTTCATGAGTAAGTGTAAAAACATATCTATTCGGTTTTTGGGGCATGTTTTTCTTGTAGGAGAGTCAGACTGGTTGTGATGAGTGCTTGAATCTGAAGTAAGTTTTAGTTTTGTAAATGCTTAATCATTCTGAGATTTGATAACATATTTTTTATATTGCTATTGAAACTCATCTTGACAAAATTTTGGAGCCTCTTAACAACTGTATGGATACATCAATTTCTAAATAGCTTCATGCTTGACCTGCACGGGCAGCACTTCTTTATTGGGAAGATGCTTCTGTGCTTAGATCAACTTTCCGTGTATATTGTTTGTTTAGACTAAAAGGTTAACCAACAGGAGAGAAATCGGTACCAATGCAGACAAAACCAAGTATGGCTCTTGATCTCTGCTTTCTTTTGCCAAAAGTTGCCTGTTGATTTTGATCTCAGAGAGCATGGAATCTTTATCATTGTACAGCTTCATTTTGGTGTTCGTTGTGGTAGCTTGATGCATTTGCAAAAATTTTGATTCTTTAAGCATCGATTGCAATTTGCTTACAAATTTCTTTGTATACTTTGGACAGATCTAAGTAATGTACTGATATATCTTAAGATAAAAGGCTATTGAAAGTTCTCTCTTTAAGATATTACAGCTAGAGAGCAGATCCAAGGACTTGAGATTCTAAAGCTTCTGTTTGTGAAATACAATTCATTCCAGTGCCTTGGAGATCTCCAAGAGTCTTAATGCTTGCAATATTCGGGTGTAAGAATATTTGAAATAGATACTTGTTACCGTGCTCTGTTTCCACAAATTACCTTCCATTGTGTTTGATAGCAGTGCTTTGCTCCGTATAAGTCCTGCTTGAAAGTTGAATGTTTATGTCCGTATGAATCCTGCTTGAAAGTTTTTTTGAGCACAGTTGTTTTGCTCTGTTCATGTTTTGCTATCTCAATAATCTTACAGCTAATACTGTAGATTCTTATGGTAGCTATTTGCAAAGTTTAGCTAATATAGTATATGCATATGGTATCTGTTACACAAACATTTCACTTCTATATGTTCAAAGGCTAGCTAAGCTTATTTGGTTGGATGCATGCATGGGGTGTTGATGTAGGAAGTCCAGGGTCATGATTGTACTACCTTCACACTTTGTTTTGAATGCATCATCGTTATTATTTCCATGTAATGATGTTTGTTTTTAAGGGTCATACTTAGCTATTGTGATGTATTATTGAGTGTTGTGTGTTGATTTATGAAACAAAAAATATATTGCTGTTTTTGGGCATGCTTGCTAATGTTAGCAACCTACTATGATCACATTTTATGGCAAGACTATGTGATTGTAAGAGACCTTTATGATTATTGAATGATTGTGTTATGTCGATTCTTTTAGTTTCATTGTTTATTGTTTTGATTATGATTATGAGATGTTATTTAACAATTTAACACTATTAATTAACAATGGTTATATATGATTTAATCATGGTTTTTGTGTATCATTTTGATTATACATATGAATAGAAAATCAATACTATGATATTATTATTATTATTATGTGATGATATAAACTTTATCTTAATTAGATAAAAATATTTCTTTATATGGCTTTACCTCCTCCCTTTAATAGGGAGGTCACTGTCATAATCAAGACATTCACGGTAGAAAATAGCATTGAAACACCATGAGGTGCAGGGTAGAAGTAGGTCACTGTCATAATCAAGACATTCACGGTAGAAAATAGCATTGGAAAACCATGAGGTGCAGGCCAGAAGTAAAATAAAGTTTACGCTATTATTTTTATTTATTATACAATTTTGAGTGTTATTAATTTTAATTGAGTGTTTTTAGTCATTTTCAATTTCATGCATTTCTATATGCTTGACTTTTTCTTAGCCTTATTTCTGCACATTTTTCTTTCTTGATTTTGAGATTTAGTAGTCTCTAATTTGGTTAAATCTCGATCGCAAGCTACTGAGGATTGACTTATAAATCAAAATTTTGAATTTTGTTAATTCCTAACCATTTTTACTAGCTTTGGAAGTCAACTTGGCATATAGTTATAAGGCAATTTGTAACGTCTTGGTATTTAAAACCATTCATCTGTGCATTTAAAGACATTTAAGTTTATTACAGAACATCCATATTACAAGGAGCATTTATAATGGTAACATTCCAATTGGAAGATTGAAAAGAACACATTTGTATCAAAATTAGGACATAGGCTAGTGTACACTTGTGCTCATTATCATAGATAATTGTCTAAGGTTGCAAAGTTAGTCTATCAAAAGGGTTGATTGAGGAATATGTAAGACACAAATTTCATGTCTTGTGTTTTACTCTAAGGCCTCTTGGTGCTCTTGTTGTAGAATGTTTCGAGGGTCTTGTTATGCCTAGCATATCTATTTCCCCATTAGTCTCCTTGAGTCGAAATGTGGGCCCCTTTTTTCTTTTTTTGGGTCCTTTTGGTTTTTACTTCGGAACCCTGGAGTCTTGAGGTCCTTTTTTTGGTTTTTACCTCGGAACCTCGGAGTCTCGAGGTCTTTTTTGTTTTTACCTCGAAACTCCGGAGTCCTGGAGTCTCGAGGTCCTTTTGTTTTTGAACTTGATGTTCCGAAGTCCCGGAGTCTTGAGGTCGTTTTGTTTTTTACCTTGGTATTTCGGAGTTCCGGAGTCTCGAGGTCGTCTTTTACTTGCCTGCCTCGGAACCTCGGACCCCCGGAGTTTCGAGGTAGGGTGTTTTCTTTTGAGCTCGGAATCTCTGGACCCCGGAGTCTCGAGGTTGTGTTTAGGGATTTCGTACGGACGGGTTCGGGGAGCTATAAATAAGATGATAGACTTTTAAAATTTTCATTTTGTGCATTCAGAGTTCTTCCTCCCTAGCTCTAAGTTGCGAACTTCCGGACCTCCGAGCTTTCCTTGGCGTTTTCGGGCGTTTTGATTCATTGGGTTGGTGAATTTCTTGCCCTTGTTGTGATTTCTAGGTTAGATTTCCTTTCCTTTCTTTTTGATTGTTTTTCTTTCGTTTTTGTGTGCCTTCCTTTTTGTTGTGTGCCCGGAACCTCGGATCCCCGGAGTTTCGGGTGGCCCCATTCCATGAGCCTGGAACCCCGAAGTTCCGAGCCTTCTCCACTTGTGCCTAGCTTGGGACCTCGAGACCCTGAAGTCCCGAAGAAAATTAAAGTTTATGCCTAATTTTAGAGACTGAAGATTTATGTTTTGCTTGCAGGTTCGAGTGGTTAGATGGACTCATCCTCCAGCAAAAGAGGCAAAGAAATTGATAGAATCCCAGCCACCATGAAATACCATTATCAATGATAGGTCCATGTTTCAAAGCTTGAGGATCAAATCAGATGGGTTACAGATACTGAAATCGACCACATAGAAATTGAAGATATCAAAGCTCAATTGGATAAACCTAGTCTGGAGGCCCTCCACCGAAGAATCAAGAGATCCGGCCTAGTGGAAGCTATTGTATTCCCACAATCGTTATAGGCACCAGGATTAATAATGGCCATTGCTCCATTTTACAATCCAGATATTAGAAAGTGCACAGATGCACAAAGAAAAACGATTATAGACTTGTCCCCAGATATGCTTGGATTCGTCTTTGGTATCCCCACCAGGGAAGAAGTATTTTTGCTAACCGAAGAAGAGGCCTTAAAGGCATGGAACAACAAAGTATCAGCCAGTAAGAGGCACATGAATACCAACTGGCTAGAAAAAGAAAGAAAGATAGGGCTCAAAGCAATAGAGATCTTGAGGGCGGATTTCAAAGAACCTCAAAAGGACCTAATCATTATGCTCAGCAAGGCCTTTGGCAAGCCGAACTGCAAGCATTTCCATCCCTGGATGTTCCAGTTCATGAGCACTATGTTAATAGGGAAACAATACTTTGATTGGCCACAGATCCTCTCTGATAATATCTGTAAGCAGATGAAAGAGGTGCAACATACCTTAAAGTTCTTCTTCACATCATATGTCATCTAGGTAGTTGCCAGAGCTGGAAAATAGAAGGTCAATTGGGAGAGAATGAAGGACAAAAGAAGATATGGGAGTATTATTCCCAATTCACTCTAGCCAATGCTAAGGTGCACTTCAAGAGAGTTAATGATGCCTTCGTTTTCCCAATAATCATCAAATTAACAGGGGATGCAAGATATCGGATTAGCTCGGAGGCTATGGCTATCATCCGAGAGTGAGCATGTTGGTTCATCCAAAACCCACGCTCCACTTACATCAGGGTTAGTGAATTCACAGGGAACCCAATGCTACTGCCTCGTTACTGTAACGATAGGGTAATTCTGTTGGAATATGTAAGACAGCTTGTAGGCCTCCAGTCACTGTTGTCATCAAAACATAAAATAGGTATTGATTTCTCGATGTCTATTGGATACTTTGCATGTTCTAAGATACAAGTGGCAAAGTTGGCAGAACAAGAGCTTCAAGATTTAAACTTGAAAGAATATGATCATGCTAGGGATTTTTATGATCCTTACGGGAAACTCAAACAAGGTATGCCTAAGGCATATGAGGGGCACAAGCCCAGCTTGGAAGACTTTTGGGCCAACTTGCAAGATAGTTTTGAGGTCAGGAAAAAGAACTATAACAGGTTATTTGTCCCACAGGTGAGAGATTTTTTCGTATCGAGACTAACCTCCCTAAAGACTTGAGGGATGACAGAGAGTTACTTGATCCAGTTTATAGGGAATCAAAGATAGACAAGAAGCCCCTCTCCCCAGTAAAATGGTCTGCAAGCGAAGACACAAATATGGAAAAGGTCTCCCAAGTAGTCATCGACAAAACCAAGCGATGGTTACGCCAGAGGGTAAGGCCCAACGTCTCGAAGACAAAACAAAAGGAATCTACCTCAGGGGTACCTCAGTCAAGGGGCCATAAGGAGTACGCTCGAAAGACAAGATCAGCCTCGAGGCAAAACACGTCCACCGACCCAAGTGAAGAAGACAAGCCTCAAGAAAGCACTGAGGATTTACTAAAGAAGCTCCAAGAGAAGATGAGGGAGTCTGAACTGTTGAAAAAGGCTGCAGACTTGGGAGTGACCGATGGGCTGGGCGCAGTACCACTCGCCAAAGTTCTCCCACCAAGGATGGCTATAGGCCACACTGAAGGAGAGGGTACCCAAGAACAAGAAGAGAATGTAGAAGTTAATGAGGAGATACCCGCTCAGCCACCTTCAACAGATGCCACAAGCGCTCTAGGCACCACTGCTCCTACATCACCATTAGTCAATATATCTGCAGGGTAGCCTAGAGTGCAAAGCTTCACATCTACCACTGAAGGGGTGAAAGTTAAAAACATTGAGTCTGACTCCGATCAGGAAGAAGAGGATCTTGAGCAACAACGGCCGCTAGAAGGCAAAGGGGATGAAGCAGAAGACATATTGAATGAAAGATTGATCCTAACTCCTCAAGATCAAGAGGATCTTCTTAAGGATATAGAAGTCGGGCAAGGGGAAACAGAGCCAGGTGATGAAGAAATGACATTCAACGAGGAGGTCAGTGGCAAACTAGGAGAGTTGCACAAACAACAAACTCTCCAAGCTAACCTAGCCCTCTAGATTTCCTCACCCCAAGATCCTGGGCAAATAGGAGCAGAAGTAAGAGATGAAGCAGAGGAGCAGGCAGAGGTTCATGTCATAACTGCAGATATAGTATCACATCAGGATTATAAAGATGAAGATATACCACAATGGCTGGAGTTTACCTTCGGGAAGAAAAAGAGAAAAGCAGAACTCTTAGAGGTCACTCTACAACAAGTAATCATTGAGGAACCACCAAAGGTTAAAAAGCTAAAAACTATCCATCATTTGTCAAAAACATATTCCGGAGAGGTGATTGCAGATGTGGCAGTTCCACATGAAGTTGAAGGACAAGTTTCTCCCAAGTATCAAATATCCCAGGTAAATTTGGGTAAGCAAACCAAGTGGGCAGAGCTAGATACTTTGGAGCTAGCCACAAGTGTTGTCAGAGGGCGCGTTGAAAAGGAACACACCTCAAATATGGAGCTTAAAGCTCAACTTGGGCAATATAAACAACTCCTGATCAAAATGAGTAAACCTCTAGACTCTTGTAGAGTTGGTGACCTACCCTCAACCTCATCACTGCCAGAGGGAGAAGTAAAGGTACTAGTACAGGTGAGACGAGTGGCTGCTGCTGCCAAATCTTGGACCCAGGTAAATGCGGCCAAGATTAGGTTGTTCTTGCAATATACAGTAGAAATATACCGTAAGGCGATACAGGCAGGTGGAGATTTGGCAACCTGCTCCACACAATAGGAGCGGAAGGCAAACACTTTCAATAAACAGTTTCGAGTTTTGAAAAGGATACTGCGGCTAGGAGAAGAGATGTTAATAAAAGACGACCTCTTAGGAGGCGATAGCTATAAAAACTTACAGTCCTATGTATACATTTTGGAGCTGAAGATTGAAATGTATCAGCAATATATCAAGGATATGACTGACATTCGGGACCCTCTCCTCAGGGAAATTTTGTCATACGAGAGTTTTGTGACGAATATACTGGGACCTTTTGGCCTCAGAATAACTGATATGGGAATAATGGACCAACAAGAAGTTTTGAATCAGTGAGATGCATATGAGGCACAACACCTAGGATCCGCAGCCCAGTTTGATGTCGCCCTTATGGACAGATACAAATATCTGATCACTCAATGTCAAGAGGTGGCAGACACGGTGAAGGAGTTAGAGGAACAGGGAGCACATGCAGATGAGGTTTTGAAGAAATATAAATATAGAATTAAGAATGTAGCTAATCCTTCAGTCCAAGTAGTTGCATGTATAATTGAAAATTATAAAGCTTTTACCAAGAAATAAAAGATAAGCACACAATTGCTAAAGATAGAAAAGCTTTTTCTTCTACTCGAGTTCCAATTTTGAGAGAAATTCTGCATGATACGAAAACGTGGCTCACCTAGCAGGGTCTTCATAGTGCTCATGCAATCTCCATTTTGTAGTTGTTAAGTGGAGTATCAAGGCAGAAACTTGCAAGTTAACTGCGACTCCTAAAATCAGTTCTTAAATTAGAATAGAGTTATTTCCTAGATAGTAGGGTAAAGAGCTTCTATAAATTGAGAAGTTGGATTCATTTGTAAAGGTCCCAAATTGATGATTTGTGGCCTACTTAGAGATTTTAGAATATTTTGCAGATTGATTAAGAAGTTCGAGTTATTTTTGTTATACATTCATGGAGATTAATATGAAAAACAACTTGTAGATTGCTTGATCTACGTTTATATTCTACCAAATTGTTCTATGTAATCTGGTAACGTCTATCATTTTGAGTTAGCAATGTGGTTTAATCTTTTTTGTCTATCACTCTTTGAATCATATTGCGCATGTTAGTGGTGTATGAGAACTATTGTGATAGGCCATATTGTTGATGATTTTTATTTCCATAGACTTGTGAAATTGATGATTTTATAGGTTTGTTGGAGGTCCGTTGTCGAATGCTAACTTGGATAATATTTGATAATTGCTTGGATTGCAGGAAACTAATTGAGTAGTTCATTAAGTTGTCATTATATTGGTCTTTATTGTTATTTTCTTGTTTCCCTTCACGCTTCGCATTTTATTTCCCAGAGAATCTTAAACCATAAAAATACAAAAAGAGAGGAAGTGCAGTTATCCGTAACCAACGAGATTTAGTTCTAACCAACAGGCCCCTTTACAGGTATAACCACATCAACCATTGAGCTACCCATCACCGTCGAGACCCAACTATAGAGACCTTGGAGTAGTGAGTTCTTCCGGACTCATTACTTTTCAGGAGAGGTGGTGAGTGTTTGCATAAACTACCTGACTGTTGGTGAGTGTGTCAAAACACCCGTCAACAAGTTTTTTTGGTTGATACATTACCTTCATGGATGAATGTACAAGGTATTGATGTAGGAAGTCCAGGATCATCATTGTACTACCTCATACTTTGTGTTGAATGCATCATCATTATTATTTCCATGTAATGATGTTTGTGTTTAAGGGTCATACTAGGCTATTGTGATGTTTTCTTGAGTGTGGTGTGTTGATTTAGGAATCATCTATATGAGGTGTTTTATAGGTATTGGTGTTTTTGGTTGTGTCATAATTATGTTTATTATTATGCTTTGTAACATTAGCAACCTACTACGATCACATCATATGTCAACATGACTATGTGATTGTAAGAGACCTTTATGATTATTGCATGATTCTGTTATGTTGATCCTTCTAGTTTCATTGTTTTTATTATGATTATGAGATTTATTTTTTATTTTTTATTTTACAATTTAGCACTACTAATTGACAATGACTATGTATGATTTAATCATGGTGCTTATGTATCATTTTGATTACACATATGAATAGATAATCAATATTATGATATGATTATTATGTGATGACATTCTATGATATACTAGATAAAATTGACTTCAAACTATGTTTCAAATATCTTGTACTAGATAAAATTGATATGTTACTATGTAATACCCAAAGCTTTCACTTGAGATGTTAGTGGTTAACAAATGGATGATAATTCTTTCTTGTCACAATTGACAGGCAAATGTATCAAAAATTATGTCCACACACTAGAAATGTCATGACATAATATAATGGCATTCGTAGAATGTGATGCAAATGCATAAGCCATGACTACACAAGTGAAATTTTTAATACTATTGCATGATATACTAGATAAAATTTACTTCAAACTATGTTTTGGATACCTCAAACTATCTATTTCCTTCCCAAGGCATAACTTATATGAATATATTTGTGCTCATTGACTTCAAACTATGTTTCGGATATCTTGTAGTAGATAAATTGATAAGTTGCAACGTAATGCTCAGAGCTTTTACTCAAGATGTTAGTGAACAAATGAATGATAATTATTTCTTGTTACAGTTGATAGACAAATGTGATAATTGGCTTCCAACTATTTGTGCTCATTGTCTTGTATGAACATATGTGTGCTTGTTGACTTCAAACTATGTTTCAAATAGCTTGTACTAGATAAAATTGATATGTTGCTATGTAATGCCCAAAGCTTTCACTCAAGATGTTAGTGGTCAACAAATGGATGGTCATTCTTTCTTGTTATAATTGTCAGACAAATGTATCAAAAATTATGTCTACACACTAGAAATGTCATGACATAATGATATTCATAGAATGCGATGCAAATGCATAAGCCATGACTACACAAGTGAAATTTTTAATACTGTTGCCTGAGAGCCTCATTGCAACTACTATACAAGATGATAGAGTTTCCTCTAACCATAGTCGGAGGGTGCTTGACCACAATCCCCATCTGTGGCAACTAGTTGTAGGAAGGATGCAATGGTGCATTATTTTATCTCATAAAGAAAAGTAAGATATACTCTCAATCACAATTAAAGAGAAGCATCAAGAAAACTTTTAAGGAACACTTGACTAGGAGGTTGCATGATAGGGAGATTCACTATCTCAACCTAGTCTACCAAGAGACTATCTATTTCCTTCCCAAGCATGACTTATGATACAAAATAAATAATAAGTGGAAAAGGACATGAAAGAGCATTAAACCAAGATGATACATGGATAAGGTAAATCACAATGGTTGACCTTGCTTTAAGACTTTTTTGAAAATTGATGCTTACAATTTAGTATTGTGGGCTCACCCCGTTTGATAAGGGCCTCTTTTTCTAGTACAAAACCACCTTAATGACCTGGAATACCCTTAGCACTAAAGGTTCTTCTCTCACAAGTTCAATCTATGTAAAATGGGTAATCCCAAATAGTGAATCGTGTCCATTTTGAATAGTGGGCTTCTCTCATGATCCCAAAATTAACGCCAAAGATGGCAAAGGGGTTCTTGAGTGGCCTATTGTTAGATTCACCTTTAAAAGTTCAAACAAAGTTCACAAGACCAAAAGCAAGTGTACAACCAAGTCATTGTAAACCTAAAACTACCTTAATGCTAAGCAAACCACATCTTCCTTGCTTTAAGAATTTTTTTGGAAATAGTCTAAACCATTGAATTCCAACATGTCCATGTTATTATTGTTAATGAGAAAAATTCATTAGTGTTAATAAGCTGAAAGGTAACCACAAAACCTATATCTATTAGCAATCATCCAATCATAAATCAATTAAAGAATATGAAATGGAGTTAACAAAATTAAAGCACAATCAAGAGAAACAAATCCATGTTGACTCCAAACGTATCTAGCCTCCATTGTCCTTCTCCTTCTTGTGGGAATATGGTTCTCAAAGCTGCACCTTGGAAATGCTTGCATTATTGTTGGCACAAGAATTATGAAGATCGTGGTTTCTAAAAAGGGAGGATTGATGTTCAATTTACATATTTGGAGAGGCTTGATTGAATGGCCGAGATCGATTCGGGAACAAAATTGATCGACGATTAATATTCAATGAGACAAGTTGGTGGGAAATGTCTACAAAAGAAGTAGACAGAAATATTTCTATAGTAATAAAGACGTCGATAGATCCCAATGATCCTAGATTTGGTACTACAAAATAAATCTTAGGTAAGCTGAGGAACAAGAAAGTGGGGAAAGGGCCTGAAAAAAGGATGGCGAAAATATATCAGATAATCAGTTTGTGTTCGGTGTCTAAAGTATTTGGTGTGACTCTTGTTGAGGGGTCTTCTAGACAAGCACCAAGGAGGACTAAATCTGAAACCCATGCAAGATTCATAACTAGTGAGAAGAAAGGACCAAGGCATAAATAGAAGACAACAAGGAAGAAAGAAGGTTTGAAGCTCAAAATAGAAGAAGTGGAAAGTATCAGTATTGATGAAGAAGTGAAAAAAGAATAGTTTGTGATTTGGGTGAAGAAAGAATAGTACTAAGGTTGAAGAAAAAGAAGAGGACACATTTCCTCCAAGTAGAAGAAAGAGAACATTGGTCTCTTCGTCAGAGACCAATGTTGGTCGGTTTTTGTCTCTCTGGTTGGTATGGTAACAAAGCAATAGTGTACAAGAATGTGTTGGATTTCTCTACCTTCAGTTGGTTGGAGTGATTCGGTTTGTTCATTGGGATTCCTTGATGTCAAGTAATGCTATGTTGGTCATCTAAAAGTGTGTTTCGTGGTCCACATTCAAGTTTGATTAAGGTCTATTGGTGTGCATTAACATAGTTATTATTTGGGGCCAACCTATGGTGTTATGGTCCAAGTGGTAGAATGTTGTATATGAGTCAATTTGGATGTGTTTGGAAGGTGTTACAACATGGTTTGATCCCTCACACATTTCTTTTACCTTCTACATTGTATTGGAGATTGTTTTGTACTGGTACATTACATCTAATTAGATCAACCTAATTGATGTTATCGGGGTTGCAGATGGTATAAAAAGGATGAAATCATTGTGTAGATACATATGAAGTGTGCATGTGTTGTAAGATGTGAAATAGTACAAAGGTTTGAAAGTATAGCAGAGCAGTAATGAAGGCAGTTTCTAATGTGTTTTGAACAACTATGATCAACATTTCAATGAATGCGGTTCTTTGTAGTTCAATCCTATTGATGTTTCACTATCATAAATTGTGTATCTTGCCATGAAGAAGTGATCTTCAGTGGTTTGCAAGTCCTTATATCTTTCCCTAAGGTTTTGAGTCTTAGTCTTGCAAGTCATCTTAGGGGAAATTAACTCCTTATCCTTTGGCCTAAACATTGTAACTTGTTCATCATATAGTGAGATAGTTCTCACAACGTTTTTTTCTAGATTGGATTTTCCACGTAAAAATCTTAGTGTTCATGTGTGGTTGATTTTGTGGTTTCAGCTATTTACTTTCATGAACATGGTAGATGGAATGAATGTTAAGTAAAAGGTTAAATCTAATTAAGTTTTAGTATATGTTGATTCACCCTCCCTCTCAACATCCAGTACGGTTAAACAATTGGTGTCAGAGCAAGGTTCCAAAAATCTAACAACTAAGGTAGATCTAAAACTTGAACACTATGTTTGGATCAAAAAAGAATTTGGATACTACGGAACAACATGAGTGGGATATTGATGTTGTGGTGAATATAGAAGGAGAATTAAAATATGCTCTTGTTGAATTGGATGAAAGTAAGGGAAAATGCAAGAAATCAGAATAAAAGATTTTCTATCTGAGAAAGCTACTTGATGAAGTAAAAAAGGTCATTGATGATTTTGAAACAAAATTACATAACAAAACCAAAAAATGTACTAGACTTGAAAAGAAAGTGCTTATGCTGAAGAAAGAACTGAAAGATGTAAAAGAACAAATTGACAAGGGCTTGAAGCTTAAAGGTGGCAGTGAAGTACTTGATGTGATGTTGGGTGCTCGGAAACAAAAAAGAAGAAGATAAAGGCGGGCTTGGTTTTGAGAAAGTTGGAAGTTCTAAAGAAAAGGAAAAGGTCAAGGATTAATTGAAGGAGTCTAATTAAGGTCAACAAGATTTCATTCTAGTCCAAAACAAAAAGAATGTTAGAAGGAATCCTCTTTCTCAAACCAGGTATTGATAAACCTTTAATGATAACTATTTTTCATGTAAAAAGTTTGGACATAGAGCTAGTGAATGTAGAAGTCAAATCAGATCTCAATCATTTAATCATCATTATTACAATTGCAATAAGTTCGGGCATAAGGTAAATGAGTGCAAATGTAGGATGGTTTAGATTAATTGGCATCATTGGACATAAGGAAAATGAGCATGAATCATTGGAGTTCTTTGTTGGGTTGTATCAGGATGCACTTGCAACAAATAAGAAAAAGATTGAGAAAGTTGTGACCAAGTATTTGATCACTTTTGATAAAGCATTAAGTGATGTTGAAGACAAATTGCCCAAGAAACTATGAGAAGTGTTAACAAAGAAAGATAAGAGATGTAGTGATGGAGTCAAACATGAGGACTAAAGCATTAGATATGGTAACAAAATAAAGAGTGAACTTGAGCATGGGAGGAGATCTGAATGACATAAATATCTATGAAAGCAATAGAAAAACTAAAGATTACTTTGTCTTCTCCTTTTAAGAAGACAATCATAGCATCAGGTCTAGGAAAAAAAGTAGTAGCATGGTATATACAGAAAAGAAGATCGAAGAGCAAAGGACTGTAATTGTTGTTTCGAAGACTGATATGGGTAATCGGGTGGAAGCAAGACGAGATGTAGAGAATGTGGCAATGGAGATTATGGATGTTACAAGAGAGAAGGAGAAGAAAGAGGAAACGAAGGAGAAAACTAAAGAAGAGAAGACAAATGAAAAGAAAGAGAGCCCAGAGAAGGGAAAAGAGAAGAAGAAGAAGAAAGTGAAGGTTAGAAGGATGTTAGTGGGAGAATCTTTTAGACTATCTGGATGTTATGGATTAGAATTGTTGTAGCTAAAAATGAAGTTTGAATTTGCATTACATCAGAGGTTCTGTAAGAGCCTATGACACATGGGAAGATAGACTTGGACAAGTTGTCACCCCTTCATATATTACATTTGGGTGATGTTCTCCACCACATGATGAGGAAGAAATATATTGTGTCTAAGGTGGAATGTACTGAGTTGATCAATGAGACAATAAAGTTTCTCCATGAGAAACTTTTGGAGATAAATACTAGTGAGACTCTTAGTGATGCACAGTGGTTGCAAGCACTACTAAATGGATTAAAGGATTATACTTCTAACATGAAAGTAGAAATTTTGACAGATGCATAGAAAAAGATAGAGGAGAAGAGACTTGTGAGTTGGTGAATAGGTGTACAGATGCACACATCTAGATACAAGAAAGTATAAGTGTTTTTGAAAAGAATGTAGATAGTGTTGTAGAGATCTAAAAAGTATCACCAGTGGCCCGAGTCAACCCAAGAGATCTAAAATCAAATAAACATTTTTGAAACTTGGATTGTACATTTGTGCAAGTCAGTAAACTTGAAGAAAGATGAAGATGGTAAAGGGCGAGTTTAGATATAGAATTTGTACATAAAGCTTAATCTATTGATCATTTAGATGGAGCGAACCAAGAAGGATTTTTGTTGGTTGAGAGATATTGTAGATATGCACCTCACTAGCTAGGTGAATATTCTTGAAGAATCTCAAGAGCTAAACAAGACAATAAATGTCCTGACAAGTTCCAAAGAGGTAGATAATCTTCTTTTGAAGATGGAGAGTCAACATAACATTTTGGTCATTGCAGGAGTTGATTAGAATATTGTTTGGGCTCAACTAAAGTTCATTCAAACGAGTAAAATAACCCCTGGCCCAACAAGGTGCTTATATGGTTTTCGCTAAGACAATTTTGATTATGTCCATATGCGGATAAGTTACTAATACAATTTTGATTTTTAATTACATTCAGTTTTTGATGAGATGTTGTAGATAGGGGGAGTTGTGTATTGAGTTTGTGTTGTAGAGCCACCCTTTGTACTTCATGTCAAAGGGGGAGAAGTATTTATTGATGGTATATGTTTTTGAGTTGGCACAATTTCTTCCATCAATGACAAAGTGGGAGATTGTTGCAAATATGTGAAACTTGTTGGTCCATATGTATAACTTAGTAATACTCTCGGTTTAGATGTGGTCTAGCGTAGTGCAATAATGGAAAGTTGGTACAATGATCATGTGGATGTATGGACCTTTCTTGAAGACACTTATGATGACATGGCATTATGATTTGTGGAGTTTTTGGTGCTCCGGTGATGGTTTTTGTGGTTCACAGTGGTTGTTAGCTAAATGCATATGTTGTGGTGAATAGTCTATTAGTCAAGTTTTAGTTTGGATTGTGGGGGATATGCATTATCTAATCATGTGGTTGTTTTATGATGTTGATGTATGTAAAGTCTCATTGTATTTTAGTTTTTACATGTTCAAGTGTTTTACAGTTGGAGATAATTGGGTCTAAGTTCTAGTTGGTATGGTAATAGAGCAATAGTGTATAGGAATGTGTTGCATTCCTCTACCTTCATTTGGTTGGAGTAATGCAATTCATTGATTAGGATTATTTGATGTAAATTAATGCTATGTTGGTCATCATCAAGTGTGTTTGGTGGTTTGCATTCAAGTTTGAGTAGGATGTGTTCGTGTGCGTTAATACAGTTATCATTTGGGGTTGACCTATGGTGTTTTGGTCTAAGCGGTAGTGTGTGGTTGTATATGAATCAATTTGGATATATTTGGAAAGTGTCCCAACATGGTGTGATGCCTCACGTTCTTCTTTTTTCTTCTCCATTGCATTGGAGACGATTTTGGGGTTGACTATTTTGTTTTTGCACGTTACATCTAATTAGCTCGACCTAATTGATGTTATTGGGGTGGTGGATGGTATATAAAGGATGTAATCATTGTGTAGATACATATGAAGTGTGTATTTTTCATGAGAATTTAATGTGAAGCAATACAAGGGCTCATAAGTATAGCAAAGTAGTAATGAAGACAATTTTTGATGTGTCTTGAACAGTGAACTGTGATCAACATTTCAATGGATGTGATTCTTTGTGGTTCAATCCTATTGATGTTTTACTATCAGAGGCTTTAAATCTTTCCTTGAAGAAGTGATATTCTTTATTTTACAATACCTTATTGTATCTTGCCCTAAAGTTGTGTGCCTTAGTCTTTCAAGTCATCTCAAGGGCGGTGAGCTCCTTGGTCTCTAGCCTAAACATTGTAACTTGTTTATCATATAGTGAGATAGTCCTCACTGTGTTTTTTCTGAGATTTGGTTTTCCATGCAAAAATCGTGGTGTTCATGTGTGGTTTCTTCTATTTATTTTCATGTATATGGTAGATGGAATGAATGTTAAGTAAAAGGTTAAATTTGATTAAGTTTTAGTATATGTTGATTCACCCCCAACCTCAACATCCAATAGTGTTCAACAATCCTTCTAGTATCAATATCCTTAAGAAGCATGTTTCCATTGGTTATTCCCTTGAAAAAAAATTAAAATTCTTGAAACCTTTTGGGACTTCAACATAAGTATGAGTAGAGCTCATGAACTAGATTTTCAAGTTTAGCTACTAAATCAAATTTTCTCACAATTCTAAATGCTAAATTCAATTTGTGGTTCATGTAATGAATTTCAATCATGTATGGTGAAATAATAGTTTGTATCTTTGCACAAAGACCATTTCTCTAACCTTGAAACATCACAACTCCTACACACACCAAATTTTCAGCAATTGTTAAGTCACCTATATCACCATTTTCATTTAAATATCTCTTAACTAGTTCAAATATATTTTGTGATGGGAGATTCTCATTCATTTTAACAACACAGTAGATGAAGTTGGCTGACTTGTTTCTATACAATATACACATGCATACATATCCAAGAAGTATTATCTACCATTGTAACTTCATCTAAAGATAATGTAATAAGGTTTGACTCTTTTATTTTTTCTTGTACATCTTGTTTTTCTACCTCAACAAGACAACTTGCCCAATCCCATCCATTTTTTATTGACCAATGCATTTGAGGATATCTCAGAATATTAATTTTTTTTTATAAACTACCATAGTCAGGGTAGTCTAACATGGGACGACCTCTAGTCAAAATACGAAAAACAACACTCAACTGAACAATTTTGGCCTTGTATATTTTTGTCATGATATGTTTAAATTGAGATTCAATTGAACCTCCATATTTAGCAATCTTCTCTCTTTGTATATGTTTTTTATATTTATCTTCATACTTAACATGTTTACATTCTTCCTTTGTTTTCCATCTAATCACTTATTGTCCCTTTCCATCTTTGATTTTTTTTCATACACTTTATCGATATGTTTTTCTATGGTGTCTAGTTTTAGTTGCAACTTTGCGTTCCTTTTAAGCATCCAATTACATATCGTACACTTGCATTTTGTTGAAGGTTCGTCTTTGTTTGGATTTGGCACTGTTACCAAAATTTTCATACCTAAAATTTTGGTGACCTATTACAGGTCTTATGTATTGCAGATAAAAGGTACATAAAAAAAAATTCTTCCAAAACTTTTATTATCTTTATAAATAAATATGTATGCCATACAAGTATCTTATTTCTAATGTGCAATGATTAAATCAAGAAAGATATACATGAACAAAACATATGCATGTAATACATTTTTATTTATAAAGAACAAACTGTTTACAAGATCCCACACAAGTCGTGGGAATAGATCAAATCATAGACATATATTTTCATACAAGCATGAAAATAAACTATATAATAGAAAAAGATGAGTGGGGGAACAAGGTAACCCGTCATTGCCTGGAATGATGAGTCCGGAGTTGATAAATTTGTTGAAGTCACAAATGCTCATCCACTTCACTTTCATCTACTCTTAGTTCATCAATACCTACAAGAGATTCAGAAAAATGATGTTAGAGCAATGAGGATTTTCATATTCTCACACTCAAACTCATCAGCAATATAGTTCATCTGCATAAGAATATCAAAACACATGCCTACAATAATCAACATATCTGAATCAGAAAGAAAGGAATAAATACAAAAAAGATGCCACGAGATATCAGTGAGAAACATGTTTTTATCTAATTTGTTTGTTTCATGTGCAGATACATGTTTTCATTTCATAAATATCATGTATGTGGGTTAAAATGGGCTCCCAAAGGGGTTGAGCTCAACATACATGTTACTACGCACAGGGTGGCACTAATCAGCTACTAAACACGAGACACAACTAGATTCATGGTCCCCTATATTGGCATTCAATGATAGGTAATGTCAACACATACAATAATGAATAAAATGGTATCCCACGATCAATAGAAGACTAGAGCCAACATGTGAATAAAATCAGTATTCATGAGCATATTTAACAGTGATAATTAAGGAACAATAGTGATTTGGATGTACATCAGATATCATAGCAAAGTCAAGAAACAATAAGCATCTTAATAGTCAAACCAAGATGGTTACAAGATATCAGCACATTTGGTAGCACTTTCAAGGTTTAAACCCTATAGACTGTCATAAAGTTTTGCAAAGCATTAAGATTCAGTCATCACTAGGATAGATTCAAGAGCCAACTATATCAAAATCTTGTACCAACATTAAAAAAGATAGCTTATTTCATATCCAAATGTATGAAGAAACAATAATAAAGTGTCTCAGACCTTAATCAAAACAACAAGGTCATTAGTCATACATAGTTGCAAGCACATAACTACAGAACAATCTTATAAGTCATAGTGAAAATTATAGATTACAGTCAGCTAGGGTGAAATCAGTTATAAAAACTTTACCAAATCATACAGGTTATTGCAAAATTTATCATCTTATAGCTAGTAAGAGCTCATCATGAATAATAAATGATAGATTAGCTGCCGGAATGATAGTTCTATTAGTGAGCATTCAATAGAGAAATACACAAAGGCCAAAACCCTTCACAAGAAGAGCCATGGGATATAACAAAGAAAGTAGTCTTAAAAACAGAGAGTTAGTATCATGGGGTGATCATAAGCTTGATGTAAGTACAATGCAGTCTTAGGAATTAAATATCAAAGATGCAACTATGTATGAGTATGAGGGAAAATTGTGTAAGAGACAGATTTTGAGTCACAAAGATAATGCATATCTCAAACAGGGACCCTGTACAATCTCATGATAGTGACAGTCCACACATTTGCAGTCTATTGGTACATATCATTGTAGTCCAAATAAAGAGTCCAATAACAATGAGCAAGTACAGTACTTAGGACAACAATGATCAAGCTTATTCATAGAAACACACAGGAGTAGCAAATGGTAAAGTGCAGTCTTACAACAGTGAGCAAGATAAATAACATCAAAGTACAATCCATGGTGTGGACTATTTATTATCAATCCAATAAGCATGATAAGAACACAATGACAGTCAACACAGTTTGTAAGGTTTGAGAAGTTGTGATACAGTTGTGACAAAGAAGACATTTTAATAGTCTTTCTCTTTGAGATCACATAACATAGAAGTTGTTATTGTGATGCTAAAAATGTGGTAAATAGAAAAGCATACACATATAATGAGACAATAAAACATAATGGAAAGCTTAATTGAAAACTAAATTTAAGATGCAAACCATAAGCCTTCCTTGAAATGTCCCATTTTCCTCTATTCTTGAGGACCCTTAAGGTGTTGGATTGATTGGCTCTCAGTGGAGCAATGGACTCCAAAGTGGAAACTCGAGAGTTGAGTAGCTACTTGATCAAGATTGATTATGCAAATGATATGAAATGCATGATCCAATAAACTAGATTAACATGCTATGATTAATCAAAAATACTAATTACTAGATGATTGAAATGAAAATGCCTATAGTAATGATACTAAAACTATGAATGCAAGAGATCCTCATTGCTCCAAAATGGGGGATCTTTATAGGAATTCCAAGGCCAAAGCTGAGGTGGCAGGAATCGACGATCTAGATCTGATCTGAAGATATCAAGGGCCAAGATTGAGGAAGTTGGAGAAGAGGTTGGAGGAAGGGACACTTGTCATCTCTGTGGTGACAAGTGTCAATGAGCCTTGCTCATGAGAGGGCAAGTGTCCAAGGGAGGAGACATGTGGCAAAAGTTCCATGTGTCTCAAGGGAAGAATATCCACACCATAGGAGGTTAGGATAAGGAGGTTAGGATGTGCAAGATAGGATAGGGTTAGTTAGACTCTAGGATTAGATAGAATGAGTTAGGTTAGGTGGTTAAAAGTTAGGAGCCATGTGCTCATTTGAATTTAGAAATTCAAATAATTTGGAAAATGATAATTAATCTCAACAAACTTGAGTTTGTTAATTTTTATTAGGTATTAGAAGAATTGATTTAGATGGGGGGGGGGGGATTAATTAATTTAGATTAATTAATCAAAAGGGATATGAAATGAACTATATAAATAAATCATGTAGATTTATTTACTAGTAGATGAATAGAGAAATTAATCAAATTGCTTGTGAATTCAATTAATTGGGAAGGGGGATTAATCAAATAAATACGTATTTAATTAACTATCTTCAGACCATTTTTAGGTGTATACAGTTACAATATAAATGGCCTCAAATTTACTTAGTAGAAAAGAAGCCAAGACCATTATAGAAAACCCAATGGTGCAGTCTTAAGATCAAAATGTATAAGGACAGTCATTGCTACAACCACAAGAACCAAGCTAGCTACAACATAGAGATGTGATCAGTATTGATAGTGCAGTGCCACAATCCCATTTAAGATTCTACATATATCTCAGTCAAGCAAGTCTTAGAGCATAAAGAATCCAGTCAATGTATTCCCAACCATTAGAGAAACCTAAAAGATACTGACAAGTCTATATTCAATATACAACAATACAATGCATAGGAGAATCATGTATGATATTGTTCATCAATGATAATGAAAGTCACATTATTAAGGCCATGATAGTCATGGACATCTTTACAAACACAAAAATTATAGCAGGTGTCATCCCTGGCCTTAACAGTGCGGCCATTAAAGAATGGCAGGATATCAGTGACAACCATGATCAACTATCTCATTATAGAAAAATCAGCTATCTCATTATAGGAAGCCAAAAGCCACACAATGAAATTTTAATTAAGAACCATCTCAACAATAACAATCAAAGTGTCTCTCAATGCATTAGTAGCTGGATCTAATACAATAAAAATATCAGTTATTCTCCACAGTTCACTAATTATAACAGTCAAAAGTACACAAGTGCAGTGTTACAGTCATGAATCAAAAAGAAATTAATGATCAATGATAAATGATACCAATTTTAGGTGAGTGAAATGATCAAATGCTAGGTCCAAGATACTGTAGTGTCATAAAATTGTGACCCCTACAATTTTAACCACATTTGGGGTCCTCACCTTGGCGACGACATCTCCTTCCTTAACCGAGACCTATTTATGCATTTCCAACCCTTCACTCTTTCTCCTTCATGTCCTATATCTGCTCTAGACCCTGTCCGGGCCGCAAAATAGGGTAGGATAGGGGCGTGGTGCCCATGTCCCTCCTAGGACAGGGGCGTGGCACCCCTTTCCCCCTAGGACTGTGGCATGGCACCCCTATCCTCACCCCTTAGGGTGGTCCTATGTTCGGTATGCCCGATCTCCTATGCATTTCTTGTCTTTGGGGTTTGTTATTCCTCTTTGTCGACCTTTGATGGTTGAAAGTTAATCCTTGAGGCATGTATAAAAGGGAATTCAATACCCTCATTTACGGATGGATGAAACAGATGATAAGGGATAAGAAGCATAAGGAGAAGATACAAGATTTCAAGGTCATCATGAAGCATTCAAGCATTCAAGTCTTCTTCATTCATCCATTGGAGAAACATTACAACATTCATTTGCAAGCATGTGTGTGTGTTAGGGTTTTGTCATGTTAGTTGCAATTTCATACAACATTTGTGGTTACATTCAATAAGCAAAACAATCATCATCAACAAGTTGCAAATCTATAAGGTATACATCTCCATTGTTTACATTCAAGCATTTGCAATTACTTTCTTTCTAGGTTGATTCCTCAATCGGGGTTTGACTGAGGCAAACCCCTATCCACAACCCCCTTTCTTCTCTTTTTTGTGTGTAGGTTGCAAGTGCATAGCTGTAATTGCAGGTTTGGGCTTCATTTGCAGAGATAGAAGAACCCTTTTCATTTCGCGGATTTTGCCACGGACCATGTACATTCCTGCCATGATCCCGATGACTTTTCTCCAAATTTGTAGGGAAGATCTGCATCAGTTTAATTAGCTCAAATCCATAGTTACAACGTGATCCCAAACTGGTAGCACCTCATTTCACTCATTTCTTCTCTCTTTTCCACATAGTCAACAAGTCAACTTTCTCATTTACAAAAGAGGGTAAATCACACTTCAACCACTTGCAATCCACTCAAAATTCACATCCTTGTTTCCCTCGGATTTGGATCTAGCAGATTCAACCCCTCTTTTGAATGTAAAGTTCTTCCCAAGTGAAAATCATCTGAGTGGCTTCCTTTCTCTCTCCTAGGTGGGGAGTCACTAGGATCCAATTTTCCAATTTACAGATATAATGATTCATTTTTGCAGTCATACAAACAGATTATAGTGGGCGATGAAGATATCACTGTCTTAGTCACAAAGCCAAATAGAGCAGTCATATGAACCTAGTTTAGTCCTTTTTTGGAATAGCCACAATTTGCACATCATGAGATGATCCAATGCTCATACACAGAGGTGCAGGGTTGAAACCACAATGAACTAATAACATTATCCATGTCACAATCTATATTAGGAAAAATCCCTATAGATTGTCAAAACTAATCAAGGTATAGGACAAAGAATAAGATGACTATCAAAGATATTAAATAATCCTTAATCATGTAGCAGTCATGAATTTGATAAAGTACCATGGATAAAATCAATCAAAATAGTGATTGATAATCATCAACATCTATGCAATAATATATTATAGAGTTGATAAATGATCAGTAAATAGGCCAGTCATATATTCCAAATTACAGTCAAAGGGTTTCAGACTCGCTTTGTTATCACAGTCACCAAAATGTCTCAAAACAGACTACAATGGCATAAGACATAAAAGTTTTAAGCATAAGTAGCAGCCTCAAGATAAAGACAACTTCATCATAATTAAAAACCTCTTCAAGTGCATTGAACGCCACAAAGGTTAAGAGTGCAGATCTTAGAAAGAATAATTATTTGACAATGATAAAGATCACATACAAAGAAGCAAAGCAAGAAGACAGTGATGATTGGTGTACAAAGGTAAACAATGCAACATGCAGGGAAGACAGAACAATCAAAGTCTCATTGTTAAGGCAGACCAGTCACCCTTAATATCATAAACAATTATCTTAATTCATGAGCCCAAGCACATATCAAAACAACAATGGATTTAACACATAAAGAGACATAAGGTCTAATACAACAACATAATGAATAGTTTTAAAACAAGATCCATTACAGTCATACCAAATGCACGAAGAAAGTAATGAGCAACATCATGACAGTCATATGAGAGAATACAGTCATCACTATGTTGCACAATAGGGATATGGACTTCTATTTTTGCTATGTCAAAAGCACAGTTGACAAACTCATAAGCATCAAAGACTCAATCATAGGCATGAGTGAAACAAGTTTTGAGCGAGCAATAATGAGAAAAAGAGTAAGCTTTAGTATGAGAAGCCAGTGCACATACAACCATCAAAGGGGAAAATAATAGTGAACAAGAATAAATCATGTTTTGAGTCTAAAGGGGTCCTATAACAATGTCTATATGCCTGATATACAAAAAAAAAAAAAAAAGAGTTTCATTTCTCTTTTGTCACAGTCCCAGGTTTGAGATACAAAGACCATGACAACATGCGAATTATAGATATACAAGGTAGAGAAACAACTAGTAAAACGCAAGTCATCGACAGTAAGTTTCTCAGGAATGAGACAAAGACATAAAGTAAAGAGATATAAGACAAAGCTCCATTTATAAAGAATATACAAAACCCTCACAACAACCACAAATAACAATACCTCAATGAGAAATAGTTAAGAGCAGTGATTGAAGCAATCTCAGAGGATATAAAGACAGTCATAGACAGTAGGGAATTGCAGATAAAGCCATCACAACTAGACCAAACCCCAAGTATTCTAGGGTTGTCATTATAAGTTCCCAATGAGCAAGATATATATCACAAAGTCTCAATCAAAATACAAAGGCAACATATTCATCGTCGAAACAAAGAAAGATTCATAAAACCCTAGCTCGAACAAGGCAATATCACATAAATATTGCATATACAGTTGCCATAAGAGCCATATATAAAAGGTTTTCATCAAAACTAAAAAATTCATGCATATTTCTATACAAAATTTCCATGCTTATTTTCCATAGTAATAACAAAGAGAGGATAGAAATAAAGCATACTTGGTTTACAAAATCAGTTAGGCTCTATGTTAAAATGATAAACCCTGATTTGAAGTAGAAAAAGTCCATCATGCAAGCCCAGATCAAAACCCTTGTTCGAGCAACTGTGTGCATGATGGCCAACAGAGATAGTTTTCTCCAAAAATTAAGAAATGCAAAATGAGCAATTTTAGGGTTCAATCCCTTTTAGTCGCATGCACTAATTGTGGGCTTCATATATTTTATTTATTTTGAGGAAAACAAATTGTAATGCATGTTTTCAAGCCCATATGTTTAGGGCTGGAAAGAACTTAGGGTTATTTTGTTTTATCAATGTAAATTATATGTAATATATAATAATTAAAGTTTATTTTATATAAACTTTAATTGATATATATTACAATATAATAAAAATCTTATATGCCTTTATTTTATTAAATTGTAATTTATAATTAACATAAATTTATTAAGATTTATCTTATAAAAAATCTTAATTTAATTATATTTAATTATAAAATCAAAGGGAATTAAATTCTTTATTTTAACATTTAAAATAGAACGAATTGTTCTATTTTAAATATCAAAATAAAGTAATTTTCTCAAAAAAAATAGAGGAAAAAGTGATAAGGGCGTGCAATTTTGTGGAGGGGATTGTTTCCTTTCTTCAATGAGATATTTTTGGGACATGCAGTTTGCACAGGGATTTTCTTTTTTCAGTAATGGGGTTTTTCTTCTCTCGAGCTATATTTGGCAGAGCAGTTCAGTGAGTCATGTAGAGGGAGAGGTATTTTCTTTTTAGTGGCTATATTTGGCAATGGTATGCAGTTTTGGACAGTGAGTTTTCCCTTCTCAATGGAGCTATTTTTGGTGAGATTGGTTGTTCTATTTTTAGCAGAGGGACTGATTTTTTCAGTCCATCACCTATTTTTGGCAGCATGCACCATGCAGATTGTTGGAACAAAGGGTTGCTTTTAGAGCTATTTTTGGGATTTATGGCAATTCTATTTTCAACAATGGGGGTTCTTTTTCATCCAGTATTAGTGGAAGACCATTTTTGAGCATCAATGGCTATTTTTTACATATTTTGGCATGAGTTTTTTAGCTTTTTTGGGCAAATTTGCCCAAGACTTTTTCTCATGCAGTTTTTTCTATTAGGGTTTTTTAAGGAGAATCTTCTATATATTTTTTTCTCCTCCTTTTTCCCTCTGGTTATTTCTTTTTTCTTACACATACAATAAAAAAGCATTGTATCTCGACACTTAACAGTTTTCAGTTATTGTAATAGAGTTATATTTTCATTAAGTTTTGCAATATAGAGTTATTTTCCTTGTCAATATTTCTTGCTTTTCATTGTCAGGTGAGAGTTTTGATATAGTTATTGTGATTTTTACAATCCTTTGCTCGGTCACGCTTTTGCTTTGTAGAAGTAGGATAATTTCAGGGTGATTTAGGTTGTGGGCTGTGTTCATCTGGTTTTTCAACTCCTTGCATGTTGTGAAAATTCACCTTTACTACATGCAGAAGTTGGATAGCTTAAAACCTTTTCACAAATTGTTTATGAATTGGGTGGTCTAATTGATTTGTGAAGTGTTTCATTCAGTATTGTAGCTATTATAGTTTTAGTGCAGTAGTTTAAAACTTCATAATTTTGGTGTATCACCTCCATTAGGATAGGTTTTTTGTTACATGCAAGCTTTTTACTCTTTTTCCACAAGAAGTTAGTGTAGGAGATCCATCAAGACAGGAAGTCGACCTGGTCTCCGGAGATTCACCTTCAACTTGAGCAACCCATAGGCTCGAAGGTGTTTCCATGTTTCATAGGATTGCTTGGTTTCACACTTAGCATCATGAGCAATCCTCCATGACAACAATTTTTGGCACGCCCCGTGGGGTTCGTTTGAGCTGTTACAACTCAATAAAGCTCCATTTTTGTCGTTGTTTTGGTATTTACAATAGTATTACAACCTTTTGAGGTTATTTTTCTAAGTACCTGACAACTCTATTTTTTGGTTTTATGTGCAGAACAGGTCTTAGTAGCATATGAGAAAATATCAGAGAAGACAAAGTGAGGATCCGGTTGAGAACACTGAGCTACCACGATCATAGAGGAGGTCAAGGACAACAAAAAAGACAGAGAAAGTAGCAAATTCAGCAATTGAGTTTTTAGTAGATTTATCAGTTGAAGTTTTTCTTGAGGTCCCAAATTCTGATTTTTTATCTAATTCTTCTCCTCTGCCTAGTTCTCAACCTAATTTTTCCACTCGTATAAATCCTCTTTTTGCAAAAACCCCAGTTCAACCATTCATTACCCAAAATCTACCGATTAATCCACCAGTAAACCCTCCAGTATTTCCAATGGCCATACCGAGAGCACATTCTTTTGTACCCTTTAATGGAGGCAGACCTTTAAATCTAACCCAACATGATCCCATACCAAGAGCAACTCTAAAAAGTCTGTCTATTTTTACTGGTGAAGACCATGTCACACCTACTGAGAACATAAGAGATATGCAATCCATGTGTGTAGTGCACCATATAACCCAAGAGAATGTAGCACTTAGGCTACTGTCAGCATCTTTTAAAGGCAACACACTCCAATGGTTAAGAGGTTTGCTAATTTATTCAGTTGGTGATTGGGATGATTTGGCTGATAAATTGACAAAGCAGTTTGCAGATAAGTCAGATCACCTATCATTGGTTGAGCAGGTGATCACTATTAAGAAGGCTCCGCAAGAGCAGATGACTAATTTCAATTACCATTTTGAGATAACCTGGAATAGAATTCCTACAATGATAAAACCCTCTCCTAAACATGCATTTTTATACCATTTGAGAGCTTTAAACAATGATATTGCTATTATGATTCAATCTATGGGTGGGGTTACATTACCAACATCTTATGATGTAGTAATTAGAGTAGAAAATAGCCTTATACAAGCTGGTAAAATTACCCGTAGGCCTCCTATGCCTATTTTCCCTGATATACAACCATTGATGCCTTTGCACGTACTCCCTATAGCTGCATTACCCGTTGTTCCAGCACTAGGTTTTCAGAATTATGCTTAAAATAGTGCTATTTCAGATCCGTCAAAGAAAATTCAAGAGTTAAAGGAGATGTTTATAAAGAATGTTGAGGAAACTCACCAAATTCAACAGACTATGCAGAATTTTGGCAATGAATTGGTGAGCCTCACGAAAAATCAGACCCAAAATCAGAGGTATCAAGCTCCTTATTAACCCAATAGGATTAACTACCAGAATGACCCTCAAAATCAGAGGAGGAATTATAATAATAGGCCAAACTAGCAATACAATCCAAACACCACTAGCAACACCAGAAATATTGTACCTGTTCAAAATAATATGGCTCAAGACTATTTTTTTTAGTGCCAACAACCTCATAATCAAGCATCATGTCAAAATGAAATGATTGCCCAATCACAAGCTTTGATGGTACAAAATAACATGTCTTATTAGAATGTAGGTAAGAATGAGGAACCAAAAGGTCCCGAGGTAGCTATGATGAATTGGTAGGGTGAGAAATTTTGTGGATTTAATCATCCACAAGTACAAAATAGACCTTATTCACCTGGTGTAGCCAATACAAGGTAAAAAAAAGCATGCTATTGACATTGGACAACAAGTTGTAAATAATAGACAGCAACAAGATAAGTCCAAACAACAACAAGATAAGTTAAAACAACAAGCTTCTACAAGCCGACAGGCTGCTAGGGTACCTTCATCTATCCAAAACATGCAAATTTTACCAATAGGACAACTTGCAACACCTAAAAAACAATAGAAAGTTCACTTTCAGCCAAAACCGGTTCAACGAGAGCTTGTTGTTCCAAAATTACAACAAAAGTTTAGTGGTACTCCCTTTAATATTGTTGAATCTATGACAAAAACCAATGTTTCCATGTCAATGATTGATGCATTGCAAATTCTTGGGAAAAAAGAATTGTTGAGAGACAAGTTAGATGATCTTTCCTTGACCAAAGACCCTCAAAAAGATCAGCCCAAGGTTGCATTAGCTGATTATATCCCAGTCAAGAATACTCAGCCAATCCAAACAACAAAGCCTCCTCCATTTTTTGTAACATTGATAATTGGCAACCATCTAGTCCACAATTGCATGATAGACTCAGGAGCTAGTAGTTCAATTATGCCCAAAGACCTTGCAGATAAACTTGGTCTAATGTATGAGCTTGTTTCTAGAGGAGTTGTACACTTAGATGGAACAACAGTCAAGTCAGTTAGAGTGGTCAAAGATCTTCGTTTGACCTTGCATGCTTGTCATAATTTTTTAATACCTCATGACATGTACATAGCTAACTTACCTCCACACTTTGCCATTTGCTTATCTAGAGATTTTACAATGAAATTAAGAGGATATCTTTCTACTGATTGGTCACACTTGTTTTTTAGAACCCGATATAGCACTAAGGTGACCATTAAATCATAACCTCAAGCCACTTGCCACTTGGAACCATATACCCCAAGTCCTATAAATGCAAATCTTAATATCAAAGACCATGAGGAGTTACCACCCATTCAGGATCCAGATACACCTATTCAAGGCATACCTGATGTCAACTTGGATGAATGGACAACTCAGAATAATACATAAGATCCTTTCATTAACATAGATGAAATAGGTCTGTTGGTATTGTGATTGTCATTGATGTCAACCGATATAGGATGGTTACTAGTATAAGAAATGTTTGTGAAGTACTGTTATTGTTGCACACTTAATGAGATGTCTTTGATATTCAGCGGTAAGTGAGGGAATGTCTTTCAGTACAAAGAACATTGGAGTCATTGGTACACAAGTTAGGGTTGACTTGTGCAAGGACTGTAGACCAGTATAGGATATGCTGGTAGTGCATTGTTCCAACTGACAAGTGATTTAGTGTCAACCGCCAACTGGTATGCTGAAGGATGTTTGGATGAGAAACAATAAGACTCCCACTGAATAAAGAAGCAGTCACCATAAGAAGTAGTTGACATGATGATGCGGTCACATGAGTTGACTCAAACTGAAGTTTAGTATTCTTATGCATGACCGGAGCTCTCTGGATAGACAAGTGATCAGTCTGCTTAGTGATCAATGAGCGGTGGTAGAAGATAACGGAGTTACACCAGTGAACCGGTGATATAGGTTGAAGGATGATAACCACTGAGAATCTTGGAGCAGTGACCGGTAAGATGGATGCGATGACCAAAGGTGAGTCAGTCATGGAGAGATATCATCAAACAAATGGATAGTGAAGTCTACAATAGTTAACAATCAATTAAGGTGAGATTTGTGCAGATTTTTTGGTTGACATTAAAAAGATAGAACACGACCCAGAGGTTGGTGAAATTATGAATTGCAGAGGCAGTTAGGGATGAGTTGCTGGCAAGATTGATGGAGAGCGTGCAAAGAGAGTGTGGGAAATTTTGGAAAGATTTGAATTTCAAATCTACCGAGTGTTAGGTGTAAACTAATTGAGGAATCAGCAGGTATGTTTTGGCGAAATATGGTATAAAGGTTTTTGGCGAAAACCAAAAAGATTGATCGTAAAATTTGCAAAGTGCAAATCTTGTGAGAGGCAATTCAAAGTGCAGAGTGAAGAGTGAGGAAGTGCTAAGTGATTTAGCATAGCCGAGTGTGTGTGAAGTAGACTGACAGAGTGCAGAGCCGAGGGCATGAGAAGAGGACCGACAGAGTGTAGAGACGAGGGTATGAGAAAAGAACCGGTGTAGTGCAGAGCAAATACAACCGGTGCAGACATAGTATGAGTTTCATTGTGATTTGATCAAGCTATCAATAGGTATTCCAGCAGATCAACTTCTTGTTGCTTTCTAACCATTGCAACTCAAAATCCCTTAACCGGGTGGACTTTAACAGGTCCCTTGGTAAAATCCCTCAGTAAGTTGATTGCCTTTGAACTGAGAAACTATGATAATAGTGTAACAAAGATTGATGCTGCCTTCAGAGCTTCCATGATACCTGCACAAACAAGGATAAGAAAAGAAACTGGAAACAATTCTATTACAAGAACCTGTTATCTGAAGAACAGGAACAAGATGAGATTGAAGCTCTTTTAGCAAGAAGGTTGCCAAGAGGAAAAGGAAAGTATAAAGGTAAACTTCCCTTGAAGTGTTTCTTTTGCAATAGAATAGGCCATATTGCATCCATATGGCCTGACAATGATAGGAAGGATAATTTTAGAAGCTACAAAGACAAGAGAAAGAAGGAGTGCTATCTTGCAGAAGAAGGAGTTACTGATGAAGAATCAGAAGGATCTGATGGAGATGGAATTGCATTTGTAGTGTTAAAGGAAGATAACACAGAGGAATGTTATATGGCACTGATCTCTAGTTCAAATAGGTGTGGAGGCTGGGTAATTGATAGTGGTTTCACTCACCACATGACCGATGTCAGAAACAAATTCCTCAGCATAGAGGACTGTAATGGAGGAACAGTGAGATTCAACAATGATGTGCAGTAAAAGGTAAGGGATCTATAGCCCTAAATGATAAAACAAATTATGAAGATGTTTATTGGGTAGAAGGGATAAAATATAGTCTGTTAAGTGTTGCACAACTTAACAAGAAGGATTACCGGTTAGAATCCAATGAAGGAATATGCAAAATAAATGACAAGTCAGGAAGTCTGATTGCTACCGGTAAACAAACTAGAGGAAATTTGTTCTGCCTAGACTCCACTGTAGGAAGTTGCCTAATGGAAAAGGTAGAAGATAGTTGGTTGTGGCACAAAAATACCACTACCTTAGGGAAGAGGTTCAAGACAAGGAAGTAAGGTTGGAGTATATACCAACAAAAGAACAGGTGGCAGATATCTTCACCAAGCCACTATCGAAGGACACCTTTGAATATCTCAGAGGTAAGTTAGGGGTAATTCCCCTGTATACTCTAAGGTGAGTAAAGATCAAAACAACATCAATCCGGTATGATTTTCTTGAAAAATCTATGTATTTGGATTGATGATTATGGACTCATCCTATTAGGGGGAGCAGTCAGTGCAGTTTGTGAAATAGGGTGTCTAGACTACACCTTTGGCATTGTTGTCAAAGGGGGAGAAGTTTGAATATAGATGATGTAACATGAAGGAAGATGAAGACAAATGCGACAATGAAGTCAGAAGTAATATGAATGGAAGCCAATTGAAGGGGGGAGTAAGATCATTACTCAAAGATCTAAGATCATTACTCAAAGATCGGTTCAGTAGAAGCAAAAGTGAGTGATTGCTAAAGAAGAGTCAAAAGTGTTGCCATCAATGCCAAAGGGGGAGATTGTTGGCATTGAGATTGTCATTGATGTCAACCGGTATAGGATGGTTACCGGTATAAGAAATGTTTGTGCATTACTATTATTGTTGCATACTTAATGAGATGTCTTTGATATTATCGGTAAGTGAGGAAATGTCTTTCAACACAAAGACCATTGGAGTCACCGGTACACAAGTTAGTTTTGACTTCTGCAAGGACTGCAACCGGTATAGAATATGCTGGCAATGCATTGTTTCCAACTAACAAATGAGTTAGTGTCAACCTACAATCGGTATGCTAAAGGATGTTTGGATATGAAACAACAGGACTCCCACCGGATAAAGAAGTAGTCACCAGAAGTAGTTGACATGATGATGCGGTCATAGGAGTTGACTCATATTGAATTTAGTAGTCTTATGCATGATCGGAGCTCTCTATATAGACAAGTGATCAGTCTGTTTAGTGATCAATGACCAATAGCAGAAGATAACAGAGTTACATCGGTGAACCGGTGATACAGGTTGAAGGATGATATCCACCGGAAATCTCGGAGCAGTGATCGGTAAGTTGGATGCGATGACCAAAGGTGAGTCAGTCATGGTGAGATATCATCAAACAAATAGATAGTGAAGTCTACAATAATTAAGAACCAGTTAAGGTGAGATTTGTGCGGATTTTTTGATTCACATTAAAAAGATAGAACACGACCGAGAGGTTGGTGAAATTATGAATTGCAGAGGCAGTCAAGGATGAGTTGTTGGCGAGATTGATCGAGAGCACACAAAGAGAGTGCAGGAAGATTTGGAAAGATTTGAATTTCAAATCTACCAAGTGTTAGGTGTAAACTGATTGAGGAATCAACGGGTATGTGTTGGTGGAATATGGTATAAAGGTTTTTGGCAAAAACCAAAATGATTGATCAAAAAATTTGCAAAGTGCAAATCTTGTGAGACGATCCAAAGTGCAGAGTGAAGAGTGAGGAAGTGTTAAGTGATTTAGTAGATCAAAGTGTGTGTGAAGTAGACTAACAGAGTGCAGAGCTGAGGGTATGAGCAAAGGACCAATAGAGTGCAGAGCTGAGGGTATGAGCAGAGAAACGGTGTAGTGCAGAGTAGATACAACTGGTGTAGATAGAGTATGAGTTTCATTGTGATCTGATCAAGCTATCAGTAGTTATTCCAGAAGATCAACTTCCTATTGCTTTCTAACCATTGCAACTCAAAATCCCTTAACCGAGTGGACTTTAACAGGTCCCTTTGTAAAATCCCTTAATCGGGTGACATCTTAATTGACAATCCTAAGTCCTTTAACAAGGCTACCTCTAACAGGGTAAAGGAACTATCAGGCTTTAAATAAAATCCCTTAATCGAGTGGCACCTAACAGTGTCTTTGTAATCTCCTAACAGGGATGGCTCCTTACAGAGCGTGCTCCAGAAGAGTACAAATTTTGTGAGCATCAACTCACATCGCGGTTTTCTCCCATTTGGGTTTCCACGAGATAATTCTTGGTTCTATTGTGTATCTTTTCATGCATGCATGTTCTCCTACAATAATTGTTTGTATTGATGAATATTAAGTTAGTGCAGACTTGACTAAAAGATTTTAATTCTGTATAACCAGAAGGTGACTGATTCATCCCCCCTCCTCTCAGTCACCGGTAGGGACCAACAAGGTCTTGGTGTGTATATGATTCATGAGGAAGATGTCGTTATTTCTAAGCTTGAAAAAGAAGATATTTCGCTAGACCAACAATCAGAGGAACAGGAAAATTGGGTTTGGTAGCTATATTTCGATGGTTCAAGAGGTAAAAATGGCTCTAGAGGCAGTGTTATGCTTGTTTCACCCAAAGGTATCAAATATTATACTGCTTTTAGATCTTCTTTCAGTTGCACAAATAATACAGCAGAATATGAATCACTTGCACGTGGTCTAGAGTGGACTAGAAAGAAAAATATTAAGTGTTTAAAATTCTTTGGTGATAGTGAATTAGTGGTGAATCAAATTAGAAACATTCATGTCACCAAAAATAATGTTTTAAAGATGTATAAGCATAGAATTTGGGATTTTATTGAATATTTTGAAGCTTTTAACTTGTTGTCCATACCTAGAAATCAGAATAAAGAGACAGATAGGCTTGCTGCCTTAGGTGCTCAGTTTGATATTCCTAAAGAAACATAGAATATTCATAGATATAAGTATGCTAAAGTTTTTGTAAGGCCCTCAATCCCAGATAACACTATTAATTGGCAGGTTTTTGACTCAGATGAGAATATTGCTAACTTCCTAATTGAAGAAGCTGAGTTTTCTGATGTAAATCAGCACAAGTTCAATAAACAGTATGAAAATCGGTTTCTTCAACTAAAAACTAACAAGCTGCCCAAGGGTTTGGTAACCCTTGAATCTATTTTTAATACATATGATCAAGTTAGAAAGGATAAAGGCATCATGTTTGTGAAGTGGGAACACTATGAGCCCATTGAAATATTCAAGGACAAGCTGCTGAAAATTGGCAAGGTATGTACTTTTGAAGAAAAGCATGCTTTTGTGTTACTTGTTGGCTTGATGATGATTGTAATGAATTCATCACTTGTTTTCATTGATGTAACACTCTCACACACATATATGATTACATTGACTACCGGTGTAACTTCAATTGGTTTACACTGCTAACCGGCATGTTTAAGGTTTATCTCTAAACCGGTACTTTGTGTAAATTGGTATGTACCTATGAGATAACCTGAGATACCACCAAATCGGCATCAAAATCAGAATGAAGATGTAGAAGAAGATATATTGAATATTCCATAACAACAGTTAATTCTCAACCGGTATTAAACTGTTCTAATTGGTATCTATTTTTGTGATGAGTTACCAGCACCATTTGTTTGGCGATCATTTTTGTGATGAGTTATGATTATATGTCTAGATTCACTGCACCTAGGAAATTGTGTTCCTATGGCCAACATAAGGATTGTATGTCTATTTAAAGACATCGTAGAGAGTCATTTAACAGGATGATATGATATGATAAAAGATAGAGAGTTGTTATGTGAAAAGAATGAAAAAGCTTTTGTTGAGAAATGATGTGTTAAGATGCAGAGTAGTATTATTTGTACTTAGAAGGATCTGATCAAGCAAGTTTTATGCTACTCAGAATAGATCAAACCATTCTTGTTGTTTTCTAATCATTACAATAGAATCAAATCCCCTAACCGGGTAAGCTCTAACAAGATTCATTGTACAAATCCTCTAACAAGGTGATCCATTAATTTGGATTCTCAAATCCTCTAGCGAGGTTACTCCTAACAGGGTAGTACTCTTGACAGGGTATAAGCTTCTAATCAAGCTTGGAATCTCTAACAAGATTTTCTCCTAGCAGAGCTCTTTGTAAGGTCTTAACTGGTCAGTTTTCTATTACTACATATAGTTAACTTGTGAGTTCCATCTCACTGTGGTTTTTACCTATTTGGATTTTCCACATATAAACACTTGTGTTATGGTGGATGTTCTACTTTTTGTGGATGTTGTTATTTCATTTTTGATAGCATGTATTTTGTTTAACCGCTTGGTTAAGAACATCTATAGATTAATATTCAAAGTAGTGTGTGTTTTGGAGTCATTGATTCACCCCCCCCTCTCAGTGCTTTTCAAGTCCATCAATTGGTATCAGATCCCAACTTCTTTGAAGCCTAACCGCTTAGAAGGGATTCTTAAAACCACCATGGGGGACAAAAGCTACTTTGAGATGGTTAGAGAACTAGAAGCCAATAGAAATGAAGTTGAAACTCTTAGGGGTAAATTGAAAGCTTCTCAAGTCAAAAGGAGAGAGCTATCTGAAAAACTGTTAGAAATATCTGACAATAGTTCTTCGGATGAAGCTAATATTTATGCCTTAACAGAAGAGGTTGAAAAGTTGCAGGGTGAGAAACTGAATCTAAGAAGAGAACTGGAAGGTCTCACTATTTGCATGTGTCAGGAGCTGGAATCCAGAAGAGTTGCTGAAGATCTCATCAAAGCAAAAGATCAAGAGATCCTAAAAATCAAACGGGAAAGAGACACCATGCATGAGGATTTAATAGTCGAAATAAAAGAAAAGGAGAACTTAAAATTAGACCTCGAGTTGGCATCATCTCTGAAAGAGAATCTATCTAAGCATAATGAAGATCTTGTCACTAAGCTTGTTGAAGCCAATGAGAAACTGGAAAAGTTTGTCAAAAGCTCTACCATGCTGGAAGAACAAATTCAATCACAGAGAATGAAGGGTGATATCTCTAGACTTGGCTTTCACACAACTGAGAAAGGTGAATCCTCTGGTACAAAGAGCAACTATCCAAAGAATAAAAATGCATCTAAAGTCAATAAGACTACCAGCAAGAAATCTTTCAAACCTGTTTGTTTTGTTTGTCATAAGCCTGGTCATACTGCAAATGTTTGTAGGAACAAACTTATGAGAAATGCAAGTTATAATACCAATACTAGGTCTTTATCTAGAAAGTTTGAAGGACATTGCTACACTTGTGGAATGTATGGGCATAAACATATTGAGTGTAGATATGGTGCAAACAATCATGTACCACACATGCATCCTAGATCATATGGTGGCCGAACAGGAAACTATGACAATCGGATGAACATGAACTGGCAAAGATCCTACAACAACAATTTTAATCCATTTAAGATGGAAAAGGAAACAAATGTTCTGTGTACCTTTTGTAATAAAAGTGGTCATGTGGCTATGAACTACAAAAAAAGAAGAGGAAATGCCAGACCCTGGAGATCATCTGGTATGGTCTGCTCTCACTACAACAAACAGGGACACCTGGCAAAGTTTTGCAAAACCAGAAACAGCAAACCGGACAACTCTACTAAGGATCAGAAAGGCAAGCAAAAATCTGATGTAGAGGAAACAAGAGAAGACATGAATCAGACATGGAAAAAGAAGAGTGAAGAAGTGCTTGCAGAAGAAATCACTGTGAAGAGAGTCCAGCACCAGTGACTTAAGCCTGTCTAAAACGGCTAAGGGGAGCGTAACAGTAAAACATAATTCGGACCCCTTTGTAGAATTAGCGAGAAAGAATCTTTTTGAATTTTGGTGATTTTCTTTGTGCTGACGTGTTAATCATCTAGTATGTCACTTAAGCAGCAAAATTAGGGTTTTTAACCTAAAAGTATGAGCATTTATTACGGTTGGTAAAAAGGATATAAACTAGTTTTACCTTATCATTTTTACCCTAATCCTTTCAAAAAAGAATTGAAGCAATTGCAGAGCAGAGCAAGATAGTTTTGGTACGAATTAACAAATTGCTTTGTGATTAAGAGAAATCAAGTTGAATTGGTAGCTGCAGAGAAGCGAACGGGAGCGCATTTGAATAATCCAACCGGGAATCGAAGCGACGTGTTAAATTCTAGGTATTTCCTTGCTTACTGCTTTGAAACTTGTTTGTCTAGAATGGCATCTACTTCTAAATCTGTAGGGAGGTTGATGATTATTGTTGAGCTTGAAGAAGTTGTAAAGGCAGAGAAAATTATGTCTTATAATGCATTATCGCAAGTTCCAAGTGGAGTCATTATCCAAGGTGGTTTGTCCAGCTATATAGACTGCAAAATTGAAGATATGGGAACTCTTCACATCTTTACTCAGCTGAAATCACTCTATGACAAGGAAGGAAAGATTGAAGCTAAATATTCTAAGATTTTTGAGAAAGGATTTCATAATGCCACCTACCCTCTTGAAGATTTTGAAGAAGATCACATAAGAATAATTTTGAGTCGAGTACATGGAGAGAATATGTATCTGGAAAGGACTCACAAAATTACCAAGGAAGCCACTAGGGATGTACTGGGTTATTGCTCAACTGGTGAAATTCCTAAGTTGAGAAAAATCACAAAAGACACAGTCTTCAAGCTAACCGGTTCCACCTCTGATGGACGTGCTTTCTCTGTTAACAATATTAGAGATCCTGCGGTGAAACTCACAGTAATGGTGATAGGCTACAGAGTATTTTACTCCAATAGACTTAACAGTGTTCCATCCGCAGCAATTCATACAACATACAATATGATTATTGAAGATAAAAAACTATGATATCTGTGAAGCTATCAGAGTCCAGCTTTTCCTAAATTTAAAGTCTATCAAAAATGACAATACCCAGAAGTTCAAATTCAGTCAGCTGCTAGCTGGGTTATTTTTCTTCTTTCAGAATTTCCTACCTAGTATAGGTGACATTGAATGGTCCAAAGAACAATCGGTCAATGCTCAGATTAGAAATAGCATCAAGGCTGTAAAGAATACATTTTCAGCTGCCACCAATAGGTATTTTAATGAATTTCAAAAGAAAATGAGTATGAGAATGAGGCTACCTAAAGATGTAGTAAGACATTTTGAAAAAGACATAATCTTCATGGTTACTACTGATTTTTGCTTAATGCAAGCAAGAGAACCTAGAGAGGAAGAAATGGAAGAAATGAGCTACAAAGTCAATGATGACTTACTGGTTGGCTATGCTAATACTCTGTTAGCATCGCCTGTAGACAAAAAGAAGGCGAAATTGGATATTCTTGCAATCCAAGCTGCATTTGCTGAAACCAGTACTGAATCTGTAGCTAAAGAAAAAGGAAAACAAAAGAAAAGTGAAGAAAAATATCCTGAAAAGAAAGACTACAAGGGTGACTCAAAGTATCCTAAGCAAGAAGAAACAAGCACCCAAAATAACTAAGAAAAAGGAGAGTGTACCAAAGAAGAAAAGGAACAGGAAATTAATTTTGCAACCAGAGTCTGAGGGAACAAAGTCTGATGAAGAACCTAAGAAGGAGAAGGCAACCGACAGAATGTCTAAAAAGGCAAAGGTAGTGCCAAAGGCAACTACACCACTAGATATTGCCTCCTACAAACCTGCAACAACATTTGAAAGAACAATGAAGTCATTGGAAAGAAACATGTTTGAAAATGTTAAAGAATATTATGATTCTTTTACTGTAGATGAGCAGAAGAAAATACACCAACAGGTAATAAACTTGTTGAGTCATTACTGTAGATATCCGCATGAATTAGAAAAAGAAATTTCAGTATCCTTGTATAATACCTTGTTAGAAAAATGGGAAGATGCCACTCAGTTAGATAAGGAAATTATTGATGAAATATTTGTACAGTATTTTCCCACATTGTCATCAGATGAAATTAGTGCTTTGACTGAGGAATACAAAGTATATTTTTATTTTAAAATTAGAAGATTGAAGCTTCTTAATGGAAAAAGAGCAGTTATTGAGACAGAAACTCATCAACAAGCCCATCTAATCAAACAAAGGATAGATAGCATCCAATCTCTCAATAAGGATGAGACCTCAGATGATGTTTCTCTACCAGAAATGGACATGGAGGAAATTATCCCAGCTGATATAGTCTTCTCAACCGAGAAGAAGAATGACTCAGTTATTCATATTGATGAGGACATTGAGGATTCAATAGATCTATCTGAAGAAATTACTGCACCTGATATGGATCTTCCTTCAATCATAGAAGTATAGAATACAACAAGTGATCAACTGGCTACTCAAACAGAGGAAGTCAGTATACCGGCAACTGAACAACAAGAGAAACCTCAACCAGCAACTGAACAACTGGAGAAACCCCAATCTCCACCAGTCATTGAGATCACTCAAAAGGAGACCACTAAGGAATTTGTTACATAGAAAGCACGGAAGCAAACACAGAAAGAGCCATCATTATGTGTATATCCTCTGAAAAGGGAAAGCAAAAAATGCTTGATGATGATGATGATGAAGACTCTTTAAGTATTTTAGGACCTATTAATATGAATACCCTGAGTGCTTCTGAAATGAAGTTTGCGCATATGATGGAAGATCATGCACATAAGAAAAGGATGAAAGAACAAAGAATTAAGGCAGAGACAATTCATAATGTTGTATACATCTTGTCTGGGTTACTACCGGAAACTTTTGTCGCACACCTTCCCACTCCTATTAGCAAACTCGGACAGTTAGTTGCAGAGGCATCTGATCAAATCAAAACAATTGAAGATGTTGCTCAAATGTCTGTTGAAAAGAGCCATAAGAAAGCATATGGAGATAAGCTAGCAAAGCACATTGAGAATAGAAAAATGGTCTTATCTCATAATGGCAGTCTGTTGAAGAAAGCTATTGAATCTGGAGGAAAGTATCTTGCCTCTACCTCCAATGTTACTTTCTTTTACTTTGATATTTCTAAAAATCAAGTTGAAACTGAGTAGGAAATAGAAAGGTTATGTAAGGCATATGTCCCACTCCAGGACTCTATTCATGTCTTTAACCAGTCTATAGATGAACTGCATGACAGACTGATCCGGAATGATAATGAGAGAGCTAAGAGATTTCAATCTCTAAGAGAGCTCAAGAATCAGCTCACCTCACAAATTGACATTCTTCAGAGAGCCTACTCTCGTGCTGAAGCTATTCTTGCTACTCCAGAAATGTGTTCATTTGATTTAATGGAGGAATTCTATTGTCAGCTGTTGTTTACAACAGATTATAGGAATCACATACTGGAATCATGGCAGAATGCTCTATCTCAGATGAAACAAAATTATAACCATACTTTCATGAGAATTTCTAATGCATGACTTTGTTTTCAAATTCATATATACTGAACTTTTTGATACAGACTTTCTATATATATATTGCTTTATCATTTTGGCATTACTATCAAAGGGGGAGTAATAATTATATGTATGTATGTGTGTTTGTTTTTGAAATTTTTTGTATTTATGCATACACTAAGGGGGAGTACTATAACGTTACATTCAAAAGGGAGCTTGAGCATATATATGTAGATATGTTGTATGCACACTTAGCAGTATTATAAATTACTCAAAATTTTCTAAGTGTTGCCATCAATGCCAAAGAGGGAGATTGTTGGCTTGATCATGATTGTAATGAATTCATCACTTGTTGTCATTGATGTAACACTCTCTCACACATATATGATTATATTGACTACCGATGTAACTTCAATTGGTTTACACTGCTAACTAGCATGTTTAAGGTTTATCTCTAAACTGGTACTTTGTGTCAACCGATATGTACCTATGAGATAACCTGAGATACCACCAGATCAGCATCAGAATCAGAATAAATATGTAGAAGAAGATCTAGTGAAGATTCCATAACAACGGTTAATTCTCAACCGGTATTAAACTGTTCTAACCGGTGTCTATTTTTGTGATGAGTTACCAGCACCGTTTGTTTGGCGGTCATTTTTGTGATGAGTTATGATTATATGTCTAGATTCATTGCACCTAGGAAATTGTGTTCCTATGGCCGACATAAGGATTATATGTCTATTTAAAGACATCGTAGAGAGTCATTTAACAGGATGATATGATATGATAAAAGATAGAGAGTTGTTATGTAAAAAGAATGAAAAAGCTTTTGTTGAGAAATGATAAGTGTTAAGATGCAAAGCCGTATTATTTGTACTTAGAAGGATCTGATCAAGCAAGTTTTATGCTACTCAGAACATATCAAACCATTCTTGTTGTTTTCTAATCATTGCAACAGAATCAAATCCCCTAATCGGGTAAGCTCTAACAAGCTTCATTGTACAAATCCTCTAACAAGGTGATCCATTAGTTTGGATTCACAAATCCTCTAGCGAGGTTACTCCTAACAGGGTAGTACTCTTAACAGGGTATAAGCTTCTAATCAAGCTTGGAATCTCTAACAAGATTCACTCCTAGCAGAGCTCTTTGTAAAGCCTTAACCAGTCAGTTTTCTATTACTGCAGATAGTTAACTTGTGAGTTCCATCTCACCATGGTTTTTACCTATTTGGGTTTTCCACGTATAAACACTTGTGTTATGGTGGATGTTCTACTTTTTGTGGATGTTTTTTTTCATTTTGGATAGCATGTATTTTGTTTAACCGCTTGGTTAAGAACATCTATAGATTAATATTCAAAGTAGTGTGTGTTTTGGAGTCACTGATTCATCCCCCCTCTCAGTGCTTTTCAAGGCCATCATTACTTTGTCAAGAATTCAGTGATATATTTGCATGGAGGTATGAAGACTTGAAAGGATTTGATCCTCACTTAGCTCAACATACCATAGAGCTGGTAGAGAATGCAAAACCAGTTAGACAAAAACAAATGCCTCTTAATCCAAAATTTGAGCATCTTATGAAGACTGAAATAAATAAGTTGATTGAAAGAAATATCATATTTCCAATCAAGCAAACATCCTGGGTGTCCAATCTAGTTCCTTCTAGGAAGAAGAATGGATAACTTAGACTGTGTGTTGATTTTAGAGACCTAAATAGTGCCTATCTGAAAGACCATTACCTGTTGCCCTCAATGGAGCCAATTTTGCAAGTTGTATCGGGTTCAGAGAGATTTTCATTGCTTGATGGTTATTCAAGATATAACCAAATTATGGTCAAAGAAGAAGACTAATATAAAACAACATTCACCACCAAGTGGGGTACAATGGCTTATAACAAAATACCCTTTGAATTATCTAATGCAGGGACAACATTTTAGTGTGCAATGGACATGGTTTTTCAAGGCCTGACTAACAAGTTTATTTTGGTTTACTTATATGAAATAACTATATTTTCCAAAAAAATTGGTGAACATCTTGACCATCTCAGACAGGTAATTGAAAGATGCAGGGAGTATGGAGTTTCATTGAATCCCAAGAAAAACATATTTGTTGTCCATGAAGGCAAATTGTTGGGATATATTATTTCAAAACATGGGATTTCAATTGATCTTGAGCGTATAACAACCATACTTGCACTGCCATTACCAACACATAAGAAGGGACTTCGGAGTTTCATAGGTAGGATTAACTTCATCAGAAGGTTTATTCATAATATTGCAGTATTAATGCAGCCACTTACAACCATGCTCAAGAAAAACATACCATTTCAGTGGACTAAAGAAGGTGAAAAGAACTTTTAAGAGATTAAAGAAGCAATTGTAGCAGCTCCTACTCTCATTAATCCTAATTTTGAAAAAGATTTTATTTTATATACTTTTGGGAGTGAAGATACTATTTATGCAATGTTGTGCCAACAAAATGATGAAGGCTTAGAACAACCAATTGCTTTCTTTAGTCAGATTTTGCATTATTATAAAACTAGGTACTCATTTGTAGAGAAATATGTACTAGATGTTATAAGGAGCCTTAAGAAATTTAGGCACATGATTTCTAACAATAAGATTTAGCTTATGGTTCCTCATCCAATAGTGAAAGAGTTTCTGCTCAGCAAGGACATAAATGACAAAAGGGCAGGTTGGATTACTAAGGCAATGGAATATGACATCTCTATTAAAGTTACCAAGCTAGTTAGAGGCAAGGGTTTATGTGAACAACTTGCTGAAAGTACATAAAACAACAAGGAAGAAGAGAAGCAAGTTGAAATAGTGCTTAGAAATGATGAACAACCTATTGTCCCAGCTGTACCAATAAATTGGAATCAACAGATTGCTCATTATCTGCAAACAGGTGATTGTTCGGAAGGTTTGGACAGGTCAAAGAGAAGGTATTTCAGACTTCAGGCCATTCCTTATGCTTTAATTGATAGTATTTTGTTCAAAAAAAACTTCAATAATGTTTTATTAAGGTGCATTAAGCAAAAATTTCATGAAGGACCTGCAAGAGGTCACTTTGCAGCAAGAATAACAACTCTAAAAATTATGAGAGCTGGTTATTATTGGCTAGATTTGTATAAATATGCTCACTCATAGGTGAGAAAGTGTAAAAATGTTCATTGTTTGTAGGCAAAAAAAAGCTTGCAGCCTTGCCTTTGCAACCAATTGAAGTTGAACAACCCTTTGCAAAGTGGGGGCTCAATTTTATAGGGCCTATTAATCCACCTTCTAGTGTAGGTCACAAGTGGATTCTTACAACAACTAATTATTTCATAAAGTGGACAGAAGCAGTACCATTAAGAGAAGCTAATGAAACTTATGTCTTGAACTTCTATTAAGACTTAGTGTCCACGTTTGGTACTCCAGACTCAATCATTTGTGATAATGCTTTAGCTTTCATTGGTATTAGAGTTTTAGATTGGTCAGTTAAGCACAATATCTATTTGAATACTTTATCCAATTATTACCCTCAGAGTAATGAACAAGATGAATCAACTAATTAAAACTTGATCAACATAATTAAGAAGACCATTGTTGAGAATCAGAGAACTTGGCATGAAAAGCTCAAGTTAGTCCTTTGGGCTGATATAATTACACCAAAGAGATCAACAAGTAAGTCACCTTATGTTTTGACTTATGGCAAATAAGCCAAGTTACCTATTTCAATTGAATTACCAAATTTAAACTATGTAAAATAGCTAGAGCTACTTGAGAAATAGCCAATGCAGATTAGGCTTGCTCAACTTATGGAGCTAGAAGAAACTCGAAAGGAAGCATATAGAAAGTTAGAATTTCATCATACTCAAATGAAGAAAACCTTTGATAGAAAAGTTGTACCACGCATATTCAATCAAGGTGATCTTGTTTTCAAGTGGGATGAATTGAAGAACAAACCTGGTAGGCATACCAAGTTTGATGCCATGTGGGATGGCCTATATGTTATCACATAATGCAAACAAAATAATGCATTCCAGATTGCAAAGTTGGATGGAGAGGTGTTGTCAATATTTATCAATGGGATTCACCTCAAACTGTGCTATTGAGTACTAACAATTTGCATATGTACATAGTAGAGTAGTTGCAGTTTTTATTTTCACCAGTTTGTCAAGCCCATCTATAAGCTGAGTTGTAGTATTTTGATTTAAAAAAGTGATGTCCAACACACTGCAGTTTCAGTTTTCCTATTTCGAGTGTTTATTTTTAGATTTCAGCAAGTTTCAGTTTAATAAGTGCTTTCAGCACATTGTTGTTTTTCAATTTTCAGTTTTAGTGCAATTTTCCATAAGTGTAGATTGCGTAGTGTGCAGGCTCAGTTGTATGCAAAGCCTTTGTAGTTTCATTTCCAGTTTTGTTTAGTGTGCTGAGGTATAGTTTCAGATTTGAGGAGGGCAGATTTGACTCAATGCCCAGTGGATATGCTATGCTACTAGATACTATTGTTTATCAGGCAAACACCCCTAAGAGGTCACCAAAAATGTTACCAAAATTTTATCACACCTAAAATTTTGGTGACTTATTACAGGTCTTATGTATTGCAGAGAAAATGTACACAAAAAAAAAATCTTCCAAAACTTTCATTATCTTTATAAATAAATATGTATGACATACAAATATCTTATTTCTAATGTGCAATGATTGAATAAAGAAAAATATACATGAATAAAACATATGCATGTAATATATTTTTATTTATAAAGAACAAACTGTTTACAAGATCCCACACAAGCAATGGGAATAGCTCAAATCATAGACATATATTTTCATACAAGCATGAAAATAAACTATATAACATAATAAGATGAGTGGGGGAACAAGGTAACCCGTCATTGCCTAGAATGAAGAGTCTGAAGTTGAGAAAGTTGTTGAAGTCACAGATGCTCATCCACTTCAGTTTCTTCTACTCTTAGTTCATCAATACTTGCAAGAGATTCAGAAAAATGATGTTAGAGAAATGAGGATTATCATATTCTCACACTCAAACTCATCAGCAATATAGTTCATCTGCATAAGAATATCAAAACACATGCCTATAGTAATCAACATATCAGAATCAGAAAGAAAGGAATCAATGCAGAAAAGATGCCATGAGATTTCAGTGAGAATCATGTTTTTATCTAACTTATTTGTTTCATGTGCAGATACAGGTTTTCATTTCAAAAATATCATTTATGTGGGTTAAAATGGGCTCCCGAAGGAGTTGAGCTCAACGTACATGTCACTACACACAAGGTGGCACTGATAAGCTACTAAACATGAGACACAATTGGATTCATGGTCCCATATATTGGCATTCAATGATAGGTAAAACCTGTCATCCAATGTCAACACATACAATAATAAATAAAATGGTATCCCATGATCAATAGAAGACTAGAGCCATCATGTGAATAAAAGCAGTATTCATTAGCATGTTTAACAGTAACAATTAAGGAACATCAGTGATATGACTGTACATTAGATATCATAGCAAAGTCAATAAACAATAAGCATATTTAATAGTCAAACCAAGATGGTTACAGGATATCAACACATTTGGTAGCACTTTCAAGCTTTAAACCCTATAGACTATCATAAAGTTTTGTAAAGCATAAATATTTAGTCATCAATAGGACAGATTCAAGAGCCAACTATATCAAAATCTTGTAGCAACATTCAAAAAGATAACTTATTTCATATCCAAATGTATGAAGAAACAATAAAAAAAGTGTCTCGGACCTTTATCAAAACAACAAGGTCATTAGTCATACATATTTGCAAGCACATAACTGCAAAACAGTCTTATAAGTCATAGTGAAAACTACATATTACAGTCAACAAGTGTGAAAACAGTTATAAAAACTTTACCAGAGCATACAAGTTATTGCAAAATTTATCATCTTATAGTTGGTAAGAGCTCATAATGAACAGTAAATGATAGATTAGTTACAAAATGATAGTTCTATCAATGAGCATTCAATAGGGAAATACACAAAGGCCACAACCCTTCACAGGAAGAGCCATGGGATTTAACAGAGAAAGTAGTCTTCAAAACAGAGAGTGAGTATCACGGGGTGATCATAAGCTTGATATAAGTACAATGCAGTCTTAGAAGATCAAATATCAAAGATGCAGATGTGTATGAGTATGAGGGAAAACTGTGTAAGAGACAGATTTTGAGTCACAGAGATAATGCATATCCCAAATAGGAACCCTGTACAATCTCATGATAGTGACAGTCTACACATTTGCAGTCTATTGGTACATATCACTGTAGTCCAAAGAAAGAGTCCAATAACAATGAGCAAATACAGTACTTAGGACAAAAATGATCAAGCTTATTCATAGAAACACACAGGAGTAATAAATGGTACAGTGCAGTCTTATGACAGTGAGCAAGATATATAGCAGCAAATTACAGTCCATGGTGTGGACTATTTATTTTCAATCCAATAAGCATGATAAGAACACAATGAGAGTCAACACAGTTTGTAGGGTTTGAGAAGCTGTGAAAAAGAAGACATTTTAATACTCTTTCTCTTTGAGATCACATAACATAGAAGTTACTGATTTAGAAGTTGTTACAATATAAATAGCCTCAGATTTACTTAGCAGAAAAGAAGCCAAGACCATTGTAGAAAACCCAACGATGTAGTCTTAAGATCAAAAAGTATAAGGATAGTCATTGCTACAACCACAAGAACCAAGATAGCTACAATCCCATTTAAGATGCTACATATATCTCAGTTAAGTCTTAGAGCATAAAGAACAACTTGCAGTCTAGTCAATGTATTCCCAACCATTAGAGAAGCCTAAAAGATACTGACAAGCCTACAATCAATATACAACAATACAATGTATAGGAGAATCATGTATGATATTATTCATCAATGATAATGATAGTCACATTCTCAAGGCCATGATAGTCATGGACATCTTTATAAACACACAAATTATAGAAGGTTCCATCCCTGGCCTTAATAGTGCAGCCATTAAAGAAGGGTAGGATATCAGTGACAACCATGATCAACTATCTCATTATAGACAGATCAACTATCTCATTATAGGCAGCCAAAAGCCACACAGTGAACTTTCAATGAAGAACCATCTCAACAATAACAGTCACAGTGTCTCTCAATGCATTAGTAGCTGGAGCTAATACAATAAGAATCACAATTATTCTCCGCAGTTAACTAACTAGAACAGTCAAAAGTACACAAGTCCAGTGTTACCATCATGAATCAAAAAGAAATGAATGATCAATGATCAATGATACCAATCTTAGGTGAGTCAAATGATCAAATGCTAAGTCCAAGACACATTGATTCATTTTTGCAATCATACATACAGATTATAGTGGTCGATGAAGAGATCACTGTCTTAGTCACAAAGCCAAATAGAGCAATCATATGAACCTAGTTTAGTCCTTCTTTGGAATAGCCATAGTTTGCACATCATGAGATAATGCAATGCTCATGCATAGAGGTGCAGGGTTGCAACCACAATGAACTAACAATATTATCCATGTCACAGTCTATATCAGTCAAAAGCCCTATAGATTGTCAAAACTAATCAAGGTATTGGATAGAGAATAAGATGACTATCAAAGATATTAAACAATCCTTAATCATGTAGCAGTCACGAATTTGATAAAGTACCATGGATAAAAGAAATCAAAATAGTGATTGATAGTCATCAACATCTATGCAATAATATATGATAGAGCTGATAAATGATCAGTAAATAGGCCAGACATATTATTCCAAATTACAATCAAAGGGTTTCAGAATGTCTCTTTGTTATCAAAGTCACCAAAATGTCTCAAAATAGAACACAATGGCATAAGACACAAAAATTTTAATCATAAGTAGTAGCCTCAAGATAACGACATCTTCATCATAATTGCAAACCTCTTCAAGAGCACTGAATGCCACAAAGGTTAAGAGTGCAGATCTGAGAAAGAATAATTATTTGACAGTGATAAAGATCACATACAAAGAGTAAGATGCAACAGTCATCACAATAAAGTAAGGAGACATTGATGATAGTTACACAAAGGTAAACAATGCAGCATGCAGGGAAGACAAAACAATCAAAGTCTCATTGTTAAGGTAGACCAGTCACCCTTAATATCATAAACAGTTATCTTAATTCATGAGCCCAAGCACATATCAAAACAACAATGGATTTAACACATAAATAGACATAGGGTCTAATACAACAAAATAATGAAGAATTTTACAATAAGATCTATTATAGTCATACCAAATGTATGAATAAAGTAATGAGAAACATCATGACAGTCAAATGAGAGAATACAATCATCACTATATTGCACAATAGGGATATGAACTTCTATTTTTACTATGTCAAAAGTACAATGGACAAACTCATAAGCATCAAAGATTTAGTCATAGGCATGAGTGAAAGAAGTTTTGATAGAGCAATAATGAGAAAAATAGTAATCTTTAGTATGAGAAGCCAATGCACATACAACCATCAAAGGGGCAAATAACAGTGAACAAGAATAAATTATGTTTTGAGTCTAAAGGGGTCCTATAATAGTCTATATGCCTGATATAAAAAATAAAATAAAAGAGTTTCATTTATCTTTTTATCACAATCCCAGGTTGAGATACAAAGACCATGACAACATGCAAATTACAGATATACAAGGTAGAGAAACAACTGGTAAAACTCAAGTCATCGACCATAAGTATCTCAAGAATGAGACAGAGACCTAAAGTACAGAGATATAAGACAAAGCTCCAATTATAAAGAATATACAAAACCCTCACAACAACCACAAATAACAATACCTCAATGAGAAATAGTTAAGAGTAGAAATTGAAGCAATCTCAAAGGATATAAAGACAGTCACAAAGAGTAGGGAATTGTAGATAAAGCCATCACAATCAGACCAAACCCTAAGTATTCTAGGGTTGTCTTCATAAATTCCCAATGAGCAAGATATATATCACAAAGTCTCAGTCAAAATACAGAGACAACGTATTCATCGTTTAAACAGAGAAAGATTTATAAAACCCTAGCTCGAACAAGGCAATATCATAGAAATATTGCATATACAGTTGCCATAAGAGCCAGATATAAAATGTTTTCATCAAAACTCAAAAATTCATGCATATTTCTATACAAAATTTCCATGCTTATTTTCCAAAGTAATAACAGAGAGAGGATAGAAAATAAAGCATACTCGGTTTAGAAAATCAGTTAGGCTCTTTGTTAAAACAACGATAAACCCTTATTTGAAGTAGAAAAAGTCCATCATGCAAGCCCAGATCAAAACCCCTTGTTCGAGAAACTATGTGCATGACGGCCAGCAGAGGCAATTTTCTCCAAAAATTAAGAAATGCAAAATGAGCAATTTTAGGGTTCAATCCCTTTTAGTCGCATGCGCTAATTGTGGGCTTCATATATTTTATTTATTTTGAGGAAAACAAATTGTAATGCATGTTTTCAAGCCCATATGTTTAGGGCCGGAAAGAACTTAGGGTTATTTTGTTTTATCAATGTAAATTATATGTAATATATAATAATTAAAGTTTATTTTATAAAAACTTTAATTGATATATATTACAATATAATAAAAATCTTATATGTCTTTATTTTATTAAATTGTAATTTATAAATAATATAAATTTATTAAGATTTATTTTATAAAATCTTAATTTAATTATATTTAATTATAAATACAAAGGGAATTAAATACTTTATTTTAACATTTAAAATAGAACGAATTGTTCTATTTTAAATATTAAAATAAAGTTATTTAAAAAAAAAATAGAGGAAAAAGTGATAAGGGCATACAGTTTTGTGAAGGAGGGGATTTTTTCCTTTCTTCAACGAGCAATTTTTGGGACATGCAGTTTGCACAGGGATTTTCTTTTTTCAGTAATGGGGTTTTTCTTCTCTTGAGCTATATTTGGCAAAGCAGTTCAGTGAGTCATGTAGAGGGACAGGTATTTTTTATTTAGTGGCTATATTTGGCAGTGGTATGCAGTTTTGGACAGTGAGTTTTCCTTTCTCAATGGAGCTATTTTTGGCGAGATTGGTTGTTCTATTTTTAGCAGAGGGACTGATTTTTTCAGTCCATCACCTATTTTTGGCAGCATGTACCATGCAATTTGTTGGAACAAAGGGTTGGTTTTAGAGCTATTTTTGAGATTTATGGCAATTCTATTTTCAACAATGGGGGTTCTTTTTCATGCAGTATCAATGGAAGAACATTTTTGAGCATCAGTGGCTATTTTTTACATATTTTGGCATGAATTTTTTTAGCTTTTTTGGGAAAATTCGCGCAAGGCTTTTTCTCATGCAGTTTTTTCTATTAGGGTTTTTGAAGGAGAATCTTCTATATATTCTTTTCTCCTCCTATTTTCCCTCTAGTTCTTTCTTTTTTCTTACACATACAGAAAAAAAGCATTGTATCTTGACACTTAACAATTTTTAGTTATTCTAATAGAGTTATATTTTCATCCAGTTTTGCAATACAAAGTTATTTTCCTTGTCAATATTTCTTGTTTTTCATTTCCAGGTGAGTGTTTTGACTGAGTTATTGTGATTTTTGCAATCCTTTTCTCTGTCACGCTTTTGGTTTGCAGAAGTAGGATAATTTCACAGTGATTCAGGTTGTGGGTTGTGTTCACCTGGATTTTCAAATCCTTGCATGTTCCGAAAATTTACCTTTCCTACATGCAGAAGTTGGATAGCTTCAAACCTTTTCACAAATTGTTTATGAATTGGGTGGACTAATTGATTTGTGAAGTGTTTCATTCAGTATTGCAGCGTTTATAGGTTTAGTGCAGTAGTTTAAAACTTCATAATTTTGGTGTATCACCTCCATTAGGATAGGTTTGTCGTTACATGCAAAGCTTTTTACCCTTTTTCCACAAGAAGTTAGTGCAAGAGATCCATCAAGACAGGTAGCCAACCTGGTCTCCGGAGATTCACCTTTAGCTTGAGCAACCCATAGGCTCGAAGGTGTTTCCATGTTTTACAGGATTGCTTGGTTTCACACTTAGCATCACGGGTGCAATCCTCTATGACAACAGACACTACAATGAATGGGTACCGTGACACCCAATCCAACTGAAAATTCTCTGTTATATCCCACTCGCACCTCGATTTTGATTTTTGTTTTATTTTCCCCTTTTGTGCACTTCCAACAACATCATATGTGGCATTCTCAGCAACATTTATGAAATTATCATCAACCTCAATTGACTTATTCCGGCTAACTTGGGTATTCAATTCCATTGGATCATTATCTATGGCATTGGCATTTGTTTTGGTTAACTCATTTTGATCTTTCTCAAAGGTTTTCCCTTCTTTATTAATAATCGGTGTAACTATTAATATTGTATCTCCATTTGATGGACTAGGAACATTGACAAAGTGTGACATTATATTTCTATTTCTACATTTTGATGGCCTCCCTTCAACATTTTAGGAGTCTTGTTTTGCGACATCTCTCAAGAAATACAAATTGCAAAAAAATATTCTTGTTTAAGAAGGAATATTTTTGATAGAATCTATGAATATAGATCCCTAGACCCTGATTCCTTGGGCATTGAATGCCTCCCTACTAATGTAATTCCCCTCCCTCAGTCAAACTATGTTTAACCTAGCTTGACTTTGGTTGAATTCTTCTATGGTTTATATGACTGGATGATACTCTCTAATGTAATTATTTTTATCATGATTCTAGGATATGATGTTGGTTATGCATTTTATCTCTATGGATGTTTAGATATTAGATAATATGATTAAGTACTGACCTTGGAATGACATATCAACTTTATTTATATATCTTGTGTTTGTTTTCTTGTATGGGTTTGAGTCTGTATGGGGTGCGAGGGGATGATCTTTCGTCACCCACTTCGGAGCGACACTGAATGTCATGACTCTCCTCCACCGGTGTGCCTGTATATGTTGGAGTAATGTATGTGTGCTTACTCAGTGATGCAACTATAGGTACCGAGCATTGACTCCACCTAAACCTTCAGGTCTAAGCGTGCTCTACAACCCAGTGGTAAAGTGGAAATCGGAGTTATCAGTCAGACCCTTGTTGTACCATCATTCCTACGAGAACGAGTCCCCTATTAGGTACCTTTGTTCATTGTTTGTTGCTCATGTTAGTGTTGGTCATGTTGGAATTTCAAGTTTTTAGTCTCTATCCCTTACCCTTGTGTTAGTGTAATGTGATTATCAACAAAAAAGTATTAATATTAATATTTATAGGAAATAAAATATCAATGGTTAATTAATTAATATAGTTGAAATGCGCATTATTATATTAAGTTAATTACATTAGTAAGTGATTTAATCTAATCTATTGTTCATGAAATAATTTATTAAAAGGTGAATTAAATATTAATTATGGATTTTATGGTGTTAATGAAAAATTAATTTTAAAAAAGGGTAATTAATAATTACTTGTTTTCAACTTGCATGTGTGCGAGTTACAAGAAAATAAATTAATT